>NC_057408.1:9933862-10128862 GCF_019320065.1 Cervus canadensis
GTTAAGAGAATGTCACTGGTTTTCTTCAAAAACTTTATTTTTCTGCCTCAACCATACTTAGTTGTCCCTCTTACAGACTGTGCTGGACAGTTTAATCTTAACCTATGAGTGAATAATGTTCAAGAAAATAAAACTTTTGCAAGGAAATAATTTTGTTCAAATGATTCTGGTACAAATGAAGTTCATTGTTTGCAGGGCTTTATTTTTAATGTGTCACATCAATGTCAATGGACAAGAAAAGAAAAATAACTCACAAAAGATCAGTATTTAAAGATCAGTATTTTCCCATTTATTGAAAGCTTGTAGATTTCAAATGTATATATTATATTCCTGCCATACTTCCATGATCTGGGGGTAGGGGGGAGGTTGAAGAGGTTTGAAAACTTTTTTTCAATTTTGCCTCAAATGTGTTTAGGAAGTTGCTTTATCATGTTATATACCTCAGTTCACTCAGAACAAGAAAACTATTGATATCCACAGCAAGCCCTGCATGCCTCTAGGAAATGAATTAAGTTTCCATTTGTAAGATGTTTTTTGAATTTCATTTAAAAAATGGCATGTGATAATTGTAAGATGCCCCAAAGTGAAATCGGGATGTCGTTATGTTGGAGCATTTCCTTTGGTTGAACTAAAGATAAACAAGCAGCCCCTTCATGATCCCTAACTTTTCCGAAAGTAGATTTCCTCGAGGGAAAATCAAATTGTTGCAAACTGTAGAAATGGAAAGAAGACAGAGAGATGGATGAAGAATTTTGAAGAGGGCAAGAGACCAGACAAGCTCAAAAAGCTCAGTTACTATCCTGTTAAAATATAACCCACAGAATGTTACACCATAGCATCCTTCACAGCCATCTGCTTCTGCCATTATCTTTGATTCCCACAAACAGATTTCAAAAGTTGAATCTGGCCCTCAGTGAGTTTAGGAACATTTAGCAGGATTTTCTGGATGGGATCATAAAAGCCACTAATTAACTTACCATTCCTGCCTTCAGAAACAATCTATGTCTTAGCCTTTCAATGAAGGCATAGCACAGTCTTGTAATTCCTGTGTTTTTTCACATCCTTCACAGGACCTAGAATAGAATTTGAATACATCTAGTATGCATTCCCATCTCTTTCTCTGCATCTCCATTTCCACCCCCTCCCCACCAGACCTACCAACCATCACATCATCTTTCCACATTTGGTTTATAGCAATAGCCACCTACTGGTTTCCTGTCCTCCACTCTGGGTTCCCTCCAACCTGTTCTCCATAGCCAAAGTGAACTTTATCAAAAGGAAATCAGAGCAGGCACTCTTCTTTTTGAAACCTTCCAATGGCCTTATGTTGTATTCTGGGGTGAAATCCCAACTCAATGTATTAGCTGCTAAGGCATTATATGTCAGTTAGCTACTGCTGCATAACAAATTAACCCAAACTCAGTGGCATAAAATAACAATCTCTCTTGTGTCAATGGGGTTTTGCTGGTATCAGCCAGATGTGCTTTGGCTCATGGGTGTCTGCGAGCTGACTGGCGTTCTACTTCATGTACCTCTCATTCTCATGAAGTTACGTTGTTGTTGTTTTTATTTCACAGCCAAAGACAATCTGGGAGTGGACCTAATTGATTAGGCAAAGCATGTACTATGCCTAGAGCCCACAGCACTTTCAGAGGTCCACAGAGTCCTTTTAATTTTACTCTAAAATTAGAAGAAAAAATTAAATATAACAATGAATATACAATAATGAATCCACTAGTATTTTTGTTTTATACCAACACAGTTATAAAATATCATTCTGAATCATTTTTTATAGGCAATATAGCCCTTCAAGGTAAAAGTATCTGGGGTCATAAAAGCCACAGTGCAAGCTTCTACGATCCTAGGTAATCAAACTAGAATGCAAGCTTTGAGAACCGATTATTGGTCCTGTTTTTTTCACTTTGGTAAGCCATGGAGATTCATGAAGTTTCTATTTTGTCCCTAAGAAAACAGGGAGCTAACTGGGAAGAGTTTCATTTCCCCTCCCTGGAAAGGGAATACCTCAAACACGGGAAGATTGCTCCCTGCATTCATTAGCTTACTCTACCCTAGACACTTGGATGTTTTCCTCTATCTAGCAGGCACGCAGTTTATAATTAATATTGTCCCACAGTTGGTCTTTACTGTGAGGTCCTCATCATTAACTCATAACCATGTGCTGTTAATACAAGGTAGCTATGTGGAGAGTTACTTTAGTCCTTTGCCAAGAGCGGTGGAAGACTCTTTCCTGCAAGAGTTTATGCTATGTTCCAGGCAGAGTGTTTTCTCACTTTATTTATGTACAAGTCCTCTTTAAATTTTATTTACACGGGGGACCCAGTCGCATTGTCAATTCTCTTGGATTTATAGAAATCTAATGCTAGCCAGATATCATGAGACTCAGCGGGCATACAAAAATGGAAGTTACTGTTTGAAGGGGTGAGGCAAAACCATCCTTCACCTTTCAAGATAGATTCAGTTTAAAAGAAATTTATCTGGCATAATCTTGTCCTTCCCACAAGAATAAATGTACTTTGTAACCATGTAAATTTTTTTACTTATTCCATCCTTTTTTCAAGACGCTATGCAAGTTTTTAGATCATTGCATAGAGTATATTCCAAAGTTCATTTGTCTTGTGAAACTTTGAACTGGCTTTGCAATTTTAAAATTGTTTTGACATAAGTCTTTATTTTTTAATAGGTAGTTCATTTCCTGTTTCTGTGTGCCTCTTAATGACTGTGTAAGAGCTTGGATTACTTTTCCTCTCTGGCCCCCAAACCACAAATGGGAAAAACTACAATCTCGCAAGGGCCACGTAAGCTACCTAAATATTTTCACAGGTCTCTGATTTTTTTTTTTTTTTTTTTAGCTGAACTGGGAGAGGAACTTTCATGACATTTTTACCCTTCTGGAATGTAGAATTCATTTAATATCTTCCCCGCTAGCAGGGACGAGAAGCGAACTGCGAATGTGGCTGAAGAAAAGAGCGTGGCCAAGCACAGGCTGGCTCCTCGGGCTCTGCCCAGAAGAGACAGTGACATGGTTTCCCTTCCCGGGTCACTGGCCAAGCCCGATCTCAACGGGACCCTGAAGTCTAGTCATCCTCCCGGAAGAAGAAAGGGCTATGGCTGAACCGTGATGCCATCTTAGTCCACCCACCAAAGGACTGACCACAGATGGAGAATTTCAGACTCCAGGGTGGGCAACTGAGACAACCTCCGGGTGCACACCTGTGACTGCACCTGCAGGGTGGGTCTCAGATGGAGGGGACTTCCCGGAAGGAGGCTGCTTCGTGATGGTCCTCATAGTCATGGGGACTGCTGTCTAGAGGAAATGGGAAGCTGACTTGGGTGGAGGGCCATCTGAGGGCTGGCAACAGTGCCAGAGCTCCTCCATTCATCTTCCCACATCCTCACCTCGGGCTGGAGAGAAAGGAACTCATCTTCTGCAAACAACAACAACAAAAAAGAGGCAAGATTCAGACCAATCCAAAACTTGCCCATCTGGACACGGACGCGGTAGACTGGGGATGCTGACTTCACGGGCACCCACAAAGTTTGGTCTGCTACCAGAAAGATAAAGGCTGAAGGAAAGCCATCTCTGTCTCAGGTGGCAAAGGAAAGCAGTTTTTCCTTCACTGAGCCCAGTGTTTCTGGGACAGAATCAGCCTCTAGTAGTGGGACAGGCATCCCTCTCAGGCCAGTGTGATTCGTGCTCTCAGACTGAAACGGTTTCCCCACTGAGGACACAAGTGTTCAGGATTTTAATTAAAGGAACAGTTCTTCAAAAAATGCAGGGGAAACTGTTATTTTTATTGATGACTGTCAAGAAATTCACCGAAAGGATTTCCCTGGTGGTCTGGTGGTTAAGACTCCAAGCTGTCCATGTAGGGAGGGCATGAGTTCCATCCTTGGAAGGGGATGTAAGATCCCATGTGGTATGCAGCACAACCAAAAAATTTCTTTAAAATTTAAAAATAGGACTTTTCTTGTGACCAAGGGGTTAAGATTCCATGCTTCCACAGCAGGGGCCACAGGTTCCATGGTAAAGTTCCACATGCTGTGCCAGGCAGCCAAAAAAAAAAGAAAAGAAATCCACGGAAATCTCGAGTGTCCCTAGATAAATGAAATAAATAAATTAGTTTAATGAAACCCATCAACTCCACCATTTAGTAAAGAATACTTCATATCTTCTTGCAGGAAGCCCTCTGGTTTACATCATGAATGGTATTTGGAAAGAAAATCTCATCTCTCTGGCTACATTTCAATTTCTAAACCACTGAATCATAAGCACCCATAACATACATTAGAAGGTGTCACTGGTGGAGAAACTAGGAGGGGAAAACGTCCGGGGAGCAGAAGAGAAAGCATCCGGCAAAGTAGGTAACAAGCAGATAACTTCATCAACACGGGCTCCAAAAGTGCTTACCCTACTCAGAGAGGGCACTAGAGCCCTTGATGCAAACACATCATGAAATTATGTCGACGCAATGCTGCACTCAGCAGCTCCATCAGCAGGGCGCCAGCTGACTTCAAACGCCTCCCAAGAACACCAAGAACTAATAACCGCGGGTGCTGTCCAGGGTCAGCCCCAAACACCCCAGGACGTAAACACTCAAAGCCCAAGAAGGATGTGATCTTTCAAAGTTTTGCAGCAGTCCAAGCCCTTCTAAGTGACAACTAAATATTGGTTGTCCTCTTATCCTCAAACTGTCACGATTATAAAACAGGCAGTCTCGAAGAAATTCGCTGGCTTTTGTGATCAAATCCATTAGAGCTACTTTGGCAAAAGACAAGATCTTCCCAGCTGATGACAAATGCCACAATAATATAGCATGGAGGTATCAACAAACAGCCATTTGTTTTCCTTCCAGTCCCCAGGAGGGACTTGGGTTAAAATAACAGCAACTTGGAAGCACTCATGTATATGGAACTAGCATAAATTAATCTCTAGGCCAACTGCCTATAATATAATCACTTGCTGTATAAATTCTATTGAAATGATAAATCTAGCCTGACTTTAATTACTAGGGTATCTTTCTGTATTTTCAGTAACATACATACATAAATCCTAAAATCCAACAAATAATAAAGCAAAAACAGCTGAATGCACATAGAGTTTTAGGGAATACTTGGAACTGGCTGATGATCCTATCATTAGCCTGTTAAAATCCACCAGCTCATCCTATAATTTTCCCTTTACTGTGCTTTAAACTCTCTCTTCATTTCAACAATGATGCCGAACACATTCATATATCACATGCATTATATCTCTCCATGTTCTCCAGATGGTATTTGATAAAATGGAAACAAAAGAAAGGCAGAGGAAAAAAAAAAATAGATGTTTTCTACTTTGGGTCTTGAAAGTTTCTCCCTTGGTAGAGAAAAATATCAACTAACCCATCCAGGGCTAATGGAAAAGCTCAAGAAATATGATTCATCTCGAGGTGACATCTTCTGGACTCAGTGGTTCGGGCCACTTTGGTCTTCAGCCAGGCTCTACAAACCAAAGGTAAAGGTTTCCTTAGCTCAGGTATAAGTTATTACCGGTTTAGGCTGGAAGGAAATCGGCAACAGTTTAGGTCAGTGGTTTAGGTGTAAAAAGATTCATCTCAGTAATTTCCACAGTTACAGTAATTCTGATGTTTTAAAGTCAGCATTGATAGACTCCAAGACCGTTAATATATAAAATTACCATTTTCAAATGCATCAAAAATATTTTAACAGGTCACTTGAGAAGTAAAAATATCAATTTAGAACATGACTTTTCCAAAGCTACCTATAAAGATTCAATATTTGTGTAGCAGATAACTCTGAAATGATCATTATTTTTCTTTCAAGAACTCTAGATATAAATACTTCTGTGTTTTAGGTTTTTTTTTTTTTTTTAAGAAAAACATACCAAATTTCAAAGAAATAAATTACATGGATGGTAAAGAAGATCAAATCATTTTGAAGAAGCAATAAATTTTGTGCATAATCAGTTTCTCTCATTATCAAATGGTTATTGCCATTTTGTCTAATTCAGCCCCTGCGGATAAGTTCATAAGTTTATAAACAGCCCCGAGGGGCTGTTTCTAAGCCATCGTGGACACAAATATGTGCCCATCTACTCTGCATTTACTCTCAGGGCTTGTCCTGATGGTCAGGGAGGAGTGTATCATGGGCCCTCTGGAATACTGACTCTGGGTGTAATCTGGCCATGCCCTCCAGTAAGGACATCTGGCTTATTGATTTCAAGCCTTTTGCCAAAAAATGCCTCCTCATTGTCACTTTTCTTCCCAGACAAATATCCCAGGAGGGGTGAAGGGCCCCTGTTCTGGTGAAGCCACCTGCTACTGCGTGTAGGTGAAGGGAGCAATGACTGGGACTCCCCAGCTTTGCCTGAATCCTTTTCTCCAAACCTGCTCCGTGAGCCCCACGGCTTAGCCCTCCCCCAGAGACACCAAGGAACGTGAAGCCCGGATTCAGATTTCTCTGCATCACAGAAAAGCGACACAAAGTACGTGAGTTGCTGAGACAAGTGGAGCCTTGATTCTGTCATCTGAAAAATGGGATGACAATTCCTGCGTGACAGGGCTCTTCCAAACCCTCCATGGGGTAAGGTTTGTGAAAACACAAGGTAAGAAGGACCTGGCATGTGAAAGATGTGCGACAAATTCAGCTTTCTTTCTTTTAGTCAATGACAGATCGTTTTCCCACTCTGCCCAGCTTTCTCCTCGACTCTCCTAATCTCTCTCATGCTCTTCTGAAAAATGCTCACAAGCAACATCTAGCATCGCGTGGTGTCAGAGCCGGGAGAGTCCTGAGACATCATGCAGTCTGGCTGGGCTTTTTGCTATGTATTTGCCCCCTCCACACACCTCCTTTTTGGAGTGTCAAAGCCAGTCATCTAAATGCTGATACGAGATAAGCCTCTAGCATTTCATAATCTGAATAACCTCAGACATTAGCTGAGCAAAGGAGCATGGCCCAGCAACACCACCTTCCCTGTGGTTTCTGAGAAGGGAGCTAGTATTCACAGAATACCTGCCACGTGCCGGGCACTCAAGCTTTGTCATCCTGTTAGCTATCACAACGCCTTTATAAGAAAGGTTGCCTATCTCCCCTTGTTTTGCTGCATTTTGTACCTGAACACAGTGGTCACATGCTCCGTTAATGACAGAGCCACATGTATATGACCCAAAGCCCGTGTTCTTTTGGGATACCTTACAGAGAGCAAGGGCTTCCCTGGTAACTCAGCTGGTAGAAAATCCTCCTGCAGTGCAAGAGACCCCAGTTCAATTCCTGGGTCAGGAAGATCCCCTGCAGAAGGGACAGGCTACCCATTCCACTATTTGTGGACTTCTCTGGTGGCTGAGACAGTAAAGAATCTACCTGCAATGCAGGAGACCTGGGTTGGATCCCTAGGTAGGGGAAGAGCCCCTGGAGGAGGGCATGGCAACCCACTCCAGTGTTCTTGCCTGGAGAATCCCCATGGACAGAGGAGCCTGGTGGGCTCCAGTCCATGGGGTCACAAAGAATCAGACATGACCTAGTGATTAAACACAGCACAACACGTGGCAGTGACAAAAGCCACAACCACGAGGGGTATGAAGGTGAGCCTAGAAACAGAGTTGGTGCTCTGAACTGTGGTGTTGAAGGAGACTCTTGAGGGTCCCTTGGACTGCAAGGAGATCCAACCAGTCCATCCTAAAGGAAATCAGTCCTGAATATTCACTGGAAGGACTGATGCTGAAGCCGAAATTCCAATATTTTGGCCACCTGATGAGAACTGACTCATTTGAAAAGACCCTGATGCTTGGAAATATTGAGCGGGAGGAGAACGGGACGACAGAGGATGAGATGGTTGGATGGCATCACTGACTCAATGGACATGAGTCTGAGTAAACTCCGGGAGTTGGTGATGGACAGGGAGGCCTGGCGTGCTGCAGTCCATGGGGTCTCAAGGAGTCAGACACGACTGAGCGACTGAACTGAACTGAACTGAGAAACAGAGAGGGAGGTAAAGATTCTAAATTAATAAAGGCAGCAACTGCCAGGCATAAGCACGTGGGCAGCCGCCTTGGCGTCTATGGATCCATTACTGTAGGAAGTTCCAGAAAGCATTGGAGAGCATGGAATCCTTATCAGGAACCACACTATCCATTGGGTGGAAGGAAGGTTTTGAACTTTGCTAACCCTGAACAGAATACAAAGGTAACAAAAAGAATAGACACAAGCCCGTGAGATTTGAGAAAGATCTTTTGCAGAATTGAATCCAGATTGGTTTGGACGAAGCATATGCCTGGTGCTGAGCTCCTCTTGATGGGCTCAGATCAATGCTCTTACTTCTACGTTGAGAGAAGAAAATGAAATGCTTTTTAAAAGCCCTTTGAAAATGAAAAGGTTTATAAAATGTACTGATTCATTAATAGATTGAAAAGATCCCTAGATTGGAAACCAGAGACCTTAGGCTCGGGGTCAGCTTTGCCTCTAACTAGCGGTGTGACCTTAGTCGTGACCTCAGTCGTGCACTCCGGCTTCCCAGGCAGTGAACTGGTACAGAATCCGCCTGCCAGTGCAGGAGGCCCAAGAGACGCAGGTTCAGGCCCCGGGTGGGAAGATCCCCTGGAGAAGGAAATGGCAACCCACTCCAGTGTTCTTGCCTGGAAAATTCCCTGAACAGAGCAGCCTGGTGGGCTACGGTCCATGGAATCACAAAGTGTCAGACATGACTGAACACGCACACAGGAGGGTCGTGCACTCAGTTCTATAGTCCTCAATTTCACTAACAGAAAAATTAAAGGTCCTTTCACATTTTGTAAAATTTTGTCCCAGTTACTCATGTTACTGCTCCGATCATTCCCTGCCCCCCCTCTAAGACATACACGCCTCAGGAATTCAGTGCCCCTGGATTCCAGGGTGATCAAAAGCCAGAGCTGAGATTTGTTCCCTCAGCATTGTTCCAGGGAAGTTCTAAATTTGCACATTGTACAGAATCAGGAGCGAGCGTGCACACACAAAGACAGATGGCATCAGACGAAACTTGCTAACCTTTAAAAAGATTCCAGTCTGGCTACCGCAGCAGTCTAGTGGCAGGGGTCTGTGCCCAGAGGAGTTGAGACAGGTGAAGAACTCCCCGGCTGCCCCGCCCAACCCTGCCAATTCAGCAGCTTCGCCCCCTGCCCAGCAAAGAGCAGCCACGTGGCTTTCAAGTAACCTCCCTGCCCCCAGAAGTCTCCCAGCAACAAGCCCCTGGAGGAAGCCCTTGCTTTCTGTTGTTCCAGGACTGTCAGGGACCAGGGAGCCTTGGTGAAAATTGGGGAGCTAAAAGAACCCCAGGTCAGAATTTGAAACAGACTTACTTTCTTTGTCTAGAAGAGTCTTGGTCTGTTGGTGGATTTGAACGATTTCTATAGAGTCAAGTGATTGATTAACAGGTCGGAAACCCTGTACCTAAAGGAGCATTTTTCTCTGCAGAGAGCATCCCTCCAGAGTCTGTCCACTCCCACTGAGCGAAACCTTTTCGGAATTTGCCTTCACGGGAGAACCCACTTAAAAAAAAATAAAGGATTCTCCAGCCAGATAGCCTGGATTTGTATTATAGGTTGCAATGTGTCCCTACTCACCACTCCTAATCCCCAGAAACTGTGGATGAGATATCATCTTATTTGGAAGTAATCTTTGTAGATGTTATCAGCTTAAGATGAAGTCTTGGTGCTATGCTGTGCTAAATCGCTTCAGTCCTGTCTGACTTTGCGACCCCGCGGACTGGAACCCACCAGGCTCCTCTATCCATGGGATTCTGCAGGCAAGTGTACTGAAGTGGGTTGCCATGCCCCCATCCAGGGGATCTTCCCGACCCAGGGATCCAACCCGCGTCTTTCATGTCTCCTGCGTTGGCAAGTAGGTTCTTTACCACTAGGAAGCATGAAGTGATGTGGGTGGGCTTAATCTGAGTGATGTCGTGATCAGAAGAGCTAAGTTTGGACCCAGACACATCGAGGATGCTGTGTGAAGACCCAGAGACTTGTAGGTACCGAGGGAAGAAGGCTGTGGGAAGATGGAGGTGGAGACTGGAGTTGTGTGGCTATAATCCAGGGGACTTCCAGGGCCACCAGAAGCTGGGAAAGGTGAGAAAGAATACTTCCCTAAAGTCTTCAGATGGAAGACAGCCCGCTGACACCTTGATTTCAGACTCGTTGATTTTAACCTCCAGAACTGTAAGACAGTAACGGTTGTTGTTTTAAGCCTCCCAGTTCATTGTATTTCCTTCTGGCAGTCTTAGGAAACTCATAAAGTTTCTTTCTCAGTTTCACCAAATACTAGTCATGCAACCTCGGGACAAGTTCCCTAACCAGTCTGACACTCAGTAGCCTCATCTGTAAAATGGGAATAATGCCAGACAGGTTAGTACCTGCTTCACAGAATTGGCATGGAAATGAAGTAATAACATCAATTAATTCACTTAATTTAATTCAACAATTACGATGTTTGTCACACAGTAACAGCTTATATAAGTGTAGACAGTGAGGATGGTGATAATAATGATGATGAGCTTATATTGTGCCCTTTTAAAACATCATGATGATAAATCTTTACCCTTTAAACCCAAAAAGTCATTTCAAGTTGAAGTTGTGAATAAGGTGGGCCACCAGACTGAATTATATTGTTTTAAAACAGAAACATGATCTGACTTCTAAATAGCACATGTGGGTGTTTAAGCGGTGAAGGCACTGGAAAAGCCCTAGGTGGTAATAAATGTCAGTCACAATGGCCGGTCACCAAGTGTTTGGTTTGAAAAAACAGGCAGATATGCTGGGGAAATTTGCTGTCATGAGTGGCACGCCCACGCATGACCCCACTTCTGAATCCACAGAAGGGCAGAATTGCATCTTCCAGCCCAGTGTTAAAAAAGAGCAAAGGCTGAACACTGGGGACATTGCACACCACCCACATTTTGCACAAATGTTCCTTGTCCCCTGTAACTGGTTTCACTGAAGTGCCTAGGAAAATGCTGAGGCCCTGCAGGTTTAGATATGGGTATGAGCAAGACAGGAAGATATGTTATTTTAGGTACACAACATTCCTTGCTGGTGAGAAAGCATTATTTTAATTTTGGCAAGTTCTTTTCTGATTGTTTCTGTAAATGAAAACCCAGGTATGTTTACATCTGTTACCTGCTTTGTCCAAGTGCTTTTAAAGGGGGAAAGATGGTATCTTCCTGAAGAAGAAATCTTATACTGCAAGAAACACATCCTTTTAAGGCTGCTTAGTGGTGGAAATGTCTTCCATGTAGAGGGTCTGTCAAAGTGTTAGTTGATCAGTTGTGTCCGACTCTTTGCAATGCCATGGACTGTAGACCGCCAGGCTCATCAGTCCATGGGATTCTCTAGGCAAGAATACTGGAGTGGGTTGCCATTCCCTACTCCAGGGGATCTCCCTGACCCAGGGATCAAACCCAGGTCCTTGGCATTGCAGGCAGATTCTAGAGGGTCTAGAAAAATCATCTTTTCTAAAATCATCGTACTTTTTAGAGGAGCTTCCTGGTCATCCTATTTAGAGTTCATGGGCTGACCCTTCATAGAAGGTAAAACTGTAGTTGACTTTTGACTAAGGATAGGGAATCAAAAGTTTGAAATGCTCCCCAAGCTCAACCATCAAATTATGATCCAATAATGAATCCTTACTTATGAGCACTTATTCCATGCCTGGCCCTAAGCTGTGAATGGTATGGTTCACAGTTTTTGTGCTTTTGAGAGAAAAGTAAATATGCACGGAGCACAAATTATGACGTGGTCCACCATTAATCCTTTCAACACACATTGTCTTGTGTCCTTCTTGCTACATAAAGCATGGGTTATTATTCCCATTTTATAGGTAGAAATGTAATGCAATGGGATGCAGAGAAAATAACTAACTTCTGTCACTGAATAGCAAGATTCAGGATTTGCCTAAAAGTCTTCACTCTCCAAAGTCTTAGACCTTTCTACAACTCTGTACTGTCCCATCTTTTTGGTTACCCAAGACTTACACTTTGAGAAAATACATAATAGGAGGTAATGAAGGGTCAAAATACCAAATTCCACCTTTTAAATGCCAAAGAATTTGAAACAGAGTGATCTGTTGGTTGGAGGAAGTGAGAAAGGCACATGACTTTGACAGAACTCTGTTCCTCTGTCTAATATCAGGCAACAGATCTTTCACTTGCCTCCCATGTCAGCAGAAGAAAAACAATATGCATTCATTTCAAATGCTTGGGATTCTAAGATAAATCATGGAGCAATTCAGAGAATGGGGCATCCTCCATAAATGTTTACTGTCTGCATGCTAAAAACTGTCTGGGCCAGAGGGTTTCCATCTGGTTGTATCCTGAGATAAAAGACAATGTTAGAAATAGTAACAGACACAAGACACAGTACACGTGAAGAGTCACAGACGCTGGACTTCCAGGGGTAATCAGCAATGTTGCTATTGAGTTCTTTTATTCATGGATGTGTCCATTTAACCATTTATTCATTCATTTAACTATTTGTTAAGTATTAAATATTCCAAAAACTTCTATATCATATATATAAACATCTATTGTATAACTATATGACTTCTATTATAATCTTTTGTCATTATTTTCTCTCTTTAAGAGTATTTTGAAATCTGCTGTTATTCTTGGAAGACCTGTTGTCTGATTGTTAAAAATGTTGGTTCAGAATACACAAACAGCAAGACTTCTATTGTTGCATGACTCCTATATGAGCCACCAAATATGGAATCCAGGCTCACAGTAATATATTCTCAGAAAGATTTATATTGAGGGAAAAACTCAGTCCTCTCTCTTCTTAATCTCCCTCAGGCCCTTGACTCTAAGAAAAAGGTTCATTTAATTTCTCTAGAAGAGTACCATTCAACTCTATAAAAATTTCATAGTCAGTAGATTTAATAAAGAAGCACTCCACACTTAAGAAAAAAACTGAATTAGAAGACTTTGAAAAGTTGCTTCTTGAGGCTTGTTTGCTATTAGTTTAATCACAAAGACCACATGAAAATTGTAATTCTCTGGAACGAAGCCTAGCCACTAAAATGAGAAATGTGACAGTTATGCCTTGGAACTGCATTAGGATATCAGCGCAGGGGAAGGGCAGCTGCTGCAAAAGGAATAATCCCTGCTTACCTTCCAATCTTACATAACCATTAGTAGATTCCTATAAGTCACAAGGCAGGAGTCACTCCTATTTTTAGATGAGCTTATTAAAATAGTTTAGGCTTCACTTCAACACACTAAATACAAGCAGCCAAGTACTTCCTAGATCTGGCAAGAAGTGATAGGCCGTAACTTCATGCACTCAAGAAATATGTCGTTTGTTCATTCTTTCATTCATTCATCCATCAAATACCTATTGAGCTCCTCTGATGTGCTATGGACTCTTATACATGAGAGATACACCAGGAAGTAAAAAGTTCTCAGAACATATGTTCTGACGTGTTCATTTGCTCAGTTGGGTCTGACTCTTTGTGACCCCATGGACTGTAGTCACCAGGCTCCTCTGTCCATGGAGCTTCCCAGGCAAGAATACTGGAGTGGGTTGCCATTTCCTTCTCCAGGGTCCTGACCCAGGGATCAAACTCACATCTCCTGCTTTGGCAGGCAGATTCTTTACCACAGAGCCACCTGGGAATCCCAACATACATTCTGTTGGTGGCCAAAGAGTAAAGGAAAAACAGAGGCAATCCATAAACCAAAAAGGAAAAGTGCACAGTCCTTTAGACAGTGATTCATGTTAGGAAGAAAAATAAAGGGAGGGAGCTTAGGGAGCCTCAGTGGTTGGTAGGGAGAAAATGAAGGGAAACTGTCAAGGAAAGGAAGTGACATTTCCAAGGGTCTGAAGGCAGGGAGGCGGTGGGACACCGGGGACGGCATGGGGGCAACAGGGGAGAGAGAATGCCAAGAGAAAGCTCTGAGAAGGAACACGCCTGAAGGTGCTCGAGGCACAGAGGAGGGCAGTGATTCCAGAAGGGAGGGACAGAGGAGGCAGGGCACGGGGACGGGGCGTGCGTCCAGCGGAGGGAGCGCTCTTTCCTCCAGGTAAGATGGAAGCCAAGGGCTGGCCAGGGGCAGGCAGGGGGCGGATGTAGTAAGTAGGAACACAGGATAACAGTGACATATTAATTACTGATAAGCAATATGGTAAGAGGAACGATGGCTTTCCCCAAATGTACACATCTTCATGCCCAGGACTATCTGTGGAATCTGTTACCTTATATCCAAAAGGGACTCTGCAGACATAATGATGTTAAAGGTCTAGCAATAGGACCGTTATCTGGGATCGGCCAGGTGAGCCAAGGCTCATCACAAAGTCTCTTGAGAAACAGAAGAGCAAGGCAGATGAGTTGGAAAAGCAGATGTGATGAGCCAAGTTGAGGTTCAAGTGATGTGATTATCGCCCCCAAAGAGGAAGGAAGGCATCACAAGCCAAGGAGTTCAAGCTGCATCAATAAACCAGAAAAAGCAGTGACTTCCCTGGTGGTCCAGTGATTAAGCATCCAGGGGACCAGGTTCCATCCCTGGTCTGGAAAGATCCCACATGCCATGGGGCAACTGAGCCCATGCGCCCCAACTACTGAGCCCGCAATCTAACCCCACTGGGAAGCCCGCGCATCGCAGCTAGAGAAAAGCTCGAACTCAGCAATGAATATCCAGCACGGTCAAAAATAAATCAATGAACAATTAAAAAAAAAAAAAAGAAAAGACAAGGAAACGTATTCTCCTAGAGCCTCCAGAAGGAACTCAATCTTGTCAAAACCTTGATTTTTAGCTGCTGATCTCCAGAACTGTAAGATAATAAATGTGTGGGGTTTTTAAGTCACTAAATTTGCAGAAACAATAAAAAAGCAACACAAAGAAATAATTGTTAGTATAAATATGTCCCATGCAACTTTTGAGACAGTTATGCTAAAAAATGTCTGAAATTCAAATTTAACTGAGCATCCCCTATTTTAACCTATTGTGGGAGCTGAGAAATTTGACACTGTCTGATTTTCATTGCAAAAGAGTTACTCTGGCTCTGGTATTGAAGACAAGGGCAGGAAGGAAGGTTAAAGAGTAGGGAGACCTACTGGAGGGCTGACACAAGCATCCAGATAAAACATGTTGGTGGCTTGAGTCAGGATGGCAGTGGTAGAGGTGGTGAGTGGGTCCTTCTGCATCTTATCCCTGCGGAGATGTCTTCACCCTGGAACTCCCCTTGTGCTCTGCATTCTTCTAGTGAGACTAAGCAGAATTCAGCCTTGCAACCAATTGTGTCTCCAGTGATGGAAGCCCGCCCCCCCCAAATAAGAGATGACTAGACCCAGAAAACAGAGGCAACCCACTGAACTTTCATGGGTACAAATCACGGTTCACCATTTCCATTCTTTAGCTACGACTCCAACCTTGTGCAGCATTTAGAAAGAAGACATCATTTAGAAAGAAGACCTAGAACATATTCATCTGCAGATGATATTCATCTTTCCAAAAGGCAAAACTTTTTTTTTTTATTACAAAGACCAGGATTTCAGTGCACAGGTGGTTTCTTTGGCAGAGATACTTCCCAAATACTCATGAGTCTGATCCGTGGCAAATCTTGCTGGCTTTCTCAGCTGGCTTGAAGAGCATCTCACCCCACTCTTTTCTATTCTTGGAGATCTTATTTCTGAATTTTATGAAAGATTTAGGAGTCTGGGTGTCTGAAGACCTAGAATATGAATTCTCTTATGTTGGCTACAGTTGTTCTTCTGGTCCATTTGGCTGGGAGAGTACACTGTGCATTTTTAGTCACCGCTGCTTGCTAGTGAATTCATGCAAGTGGGTTATTGGAGACTGCTGTCACCAGAATCCCCCCTGCCAAGGAAAAGTGAAGCTGTGTATGAATGAGGTAACTGGGCAGGCTAGGCGGGCACACCCAGGTTTCCAAGCATCAGCTTCACCAAGGTCTTGGCTCTTCCCACCTGGCTCAGACTTGGGTTTTCAACGGGACAAGCGGAAGTTCAATCTAATCTTGCTCAATTTCTCAGCCAGAGAGACTGAATGAGACAGTGGCTATAAGAGAAATGGAAGTAATTCAAGTATTTTCCAGATGCTATTCTATGAAAGTTTGTCGCCCGTTTCACAGGAAGATTTATGCCAATTATTTGACAGATCAAAGAGACACAATCTCCACTCTGATTTTTATAGAAAAAAGTGCGCAAACAAATACAACAGCCCCTGACAGCTGAGGGTCTTCAACCTAACCTCTCTTCTCAGCTTTAACTTTTCTTTCCTTTTGTTCTGGAAGATTTGTCAACAGATTTTCAACTCACGAGTCCGTTTGGGGCATCTGCACATGTGTGACGAGGTGACAACGTCTGAAAAGGGTGCATGCATCAGCAGACTCTCCAGTGAGACAAGGTCATCTTACCGGTCAAATCAGCAATGATTTTTGAGTTCATATGGGACATTTTGTGAGATAGCCCAAATAAAAGGGTACCCATCAAAAGGACAGGCATGCTTCTTTCCTCCTAGGGATGTGTGCCCTAACTGAAGAAGAGAATTATCAACAGGCGGCACCCACTGGAAATATATGTAGACCAAGACATGAATTCCAGTCTTTGAAAATGGGAACTGGATTGGGCAGAGATCAGCACTGTGTGGGAAACAGGAAAGAGGTGGAAAATGGAGATAACACGGCTTGTGGGGTGAGGGCGCGGGCGGTAACCTTCAGACGATCTTCTAAAGGCCCTCTATTTGGGCACTTTCTGGAATCAAGTCACCGAGTTAGCCGAATCTTCTCTGAATCGCTGCCTCTGAAAGATTAGATCTGTAATGAACTGGGGGTCTCTGGGAAGTCTCACGTGTGTACTGATCTTTCCTGGAAATGTTCTTGACAGTATCAGTTCACAAATAACCCCCAACGGGGCCACATAAGAAACCTGGTACCATCGGGGCTTTCTGACACAACCCTGGTGCTAACTATTTCATTTCAGTTTACTTAAAATCTTAAAAAAGGACCAAATGTTCACAGCACTTAACCACATACTGAAAAGAAGAAAAAGAAAAAAAGCTTCCCTCTCTCAGGTCTGCAAAATATCACACACTGGCATTCCTGGTTTTCCTGACTGCCTCCCTTTCTCAAAGTATGGAGAAAGCATGTGTCTGAGGCTACGGCGCTGGGGAGTTTCACCTCCTTTTAACGTGATCAAGACCAAGCCCGTGGAGAGCTGGAATTAGGGCTTCACAGCCTGTCCATGCTGGTTAGAGGCTGGTTCCCCCTCCTCACCCCTTCCTTCACCCTCCCCAGCTGCCCACTGCCCCTATCATCCCGTGAAGCCATCAAATGTAGACCATATGGAAAGAAGAATCCTGAGCGACCTGCGTGAGAGCCCCACCCACGTGGGCCTCTCCTCCAGCCCCGCTCCCGCCAGGCCGTCTCGCGAGACGTGAAGTCCTGTTTCAGGCCCGGGTCCGGTGGCTGCTATCACCCCGTTTCCTGACCCCTTACCACCTTGCACCTGCGCAGGCGTCCACACAGGAGGTTTAGATTAATAGCAGCCTCGAAGAGGACGGGCTGGCCTCCCCGGTTTCTTAAATGAATTTTGAAGCTGTGAGGCTTTAAATCGTAACATATTTCCCTAGAAATGGTCTGCTCTCCAGAACATGTGAAAATGCTCACTGGAAAACAGTTTTGTCCCTTTTTTTAGGGAAAACAAAAGATGTGGGTTAAAGGTCTCATATTTCAGGTTGAATATTGGAGAAAAGTAGGAGGCTTCTTTCCTGGGAGTTCTTAAAGACAGTGATTCTTTTTTTTTTTTTTTAAGATTTTTCTTTGCTTTCTATTTTTTTTAATTTATTTTTTAAAATCAGAGTACAATTGCCTTACAATGATGTGTTAGTCTCTGCTATACAACAACGTGAATTAGCTCTGTGTATACACAGATTCCCCCCTTCTTGAGCCTCCCTCCAACCCACCCCCCATCCCATCCTCCTAGGTCTTCACAGAGCTGAGGTCCCTGCGCTATAGAGCAGCTTCCCATTAGCTCTCTGTTTTATGCATGGTAGTCTATATATGTCAGTGTTAGTCTCTCAGCTCATCCCACCCTCCTCTTCCTCAGCCGTGTCCACAAGTCTGCTCTCTACTCATTTTTAAGTGACTCAGCTCCAAAGATAGAGTTTTAAGGATGTCAGGGAAACAAAATGCCCAAGTATGCAATGAACCTTCACATCAATACTGCTCTGGTACAATAGGTTTACTATTTTAAAAATCACTGTTAGATATAAAAATCTGGAAAAGACAAAAACATGGCAAAAAGTTTTGTATGGAAGACCACACAATTCAATTTGCTACATTCATATACAGTTGTACTTCTACAAACACTCACTGAGCTTAACAGCCGGCTGCTAGGGAATCAGAGATCAGTAAGAAGCAGCCCCTGCTTTGGGGGATGGCTGGAAGCAATTCCAAATGTCTCTTAGGAGAGGAAAGTTGGAAAAGACCTCTGAGATCTCATCCTAGCTTTGAATTCTACAGATGGAGATTCAAGGTGGGGAGAATTTAAACTACTTGGTAAGGACACACACAGATCCAGAAATTCAGCCTCCTAAATCCCACTCATGGATCTTTCTAGAAAGCCCAATTTTGCCCATCAAAGACACAGGTGCGTAAAGTCAAGACGGCATGGATTAGAATGAAGGGGCCTTGGCGTCCACCCAGTCCCACCTCTAACCAGCTGTGCACATCCACAGGTACTGGGTCAGTAGTTCTTCCCTGAGGACACGGATCACCTGGATTGCTTGTTAAATCTGCTCACAGTCAGACCTTCTTCCTAGAGGTGCTGACTTAGTTAGTCTAGATGGAGGCCCAGACGTCTGCAGGGTCTTATGTTCAGAAAACTTGCAGAAACACTGGCCAGATGAGCCCTAGTCTAACCTTCCAACCATGAAAGCATAAAGTAAATCAAAGATGTAATGATACAAACATCAGTTTATTCAAGGTTCTTGCTTCTACACGATCAAAGTTCTTACCAAACACTTTTACTCTGACCACTATTCTTTGCCTGCTGATCTAATCAGCTTCTTCTGGTCTCTGAGGGAAACCCCTCCCAAATCATATACATGGAACACTCCTAAAATTCATACTTCCAGTAACCTGAAGACCATAGAATGACTTTTTTCATAGAAGGATTTTTCTCCACACAAATTTGGGATATATATGAGCATTTGGAAGGAACATACATTTATAGATTTGTATCTCAATAGTGAGACAGACACACACATTACCACCAAATTTTACCTAGCACATAAAAGAGGTTTGGCGGGATTTCGTTATTATTGTTGAAACTAGAAAAGCAAAGAAAATTGTACTTGTCTCTCCTCTTGTTTCCAGGATGAATTGCTAGTATTTAAATACGCTATTCCGATGAACCAAGCACTCCTAACAAGGAGTTAATTAAACACACATATCATTGGATTAAAATCAGAAATGCCAGCATGGTCACAAATCTGTGAATACACCAGGTCACTGGTTTGTGGCTAACATTAACTCAAGTGTTGCCAAAGGGGACAACCCAGACTGAGGCTCTCGCCATGGTCTCCACCCCACCCTTCCCCTCCATGAGAGGGCTAGGCAGACAGGACCCATTAGTAGTGACGGTAGGATAATCTATAAGCTCTGTTTTGTCTTTCCTTCCCTCTCTTGGAGTTGCAGGATTACAGACTCTGATATCCGATATGAAAGAAGATCCGGCTGACGACATCATTCTGGAAATGTCTTGGTCTAAAATATCTGACAAAGCCAAGCAATGAGCTGGACAGGAAAATCAGAGAGAAACAGGAGACTCGAGGAAGTCAAGCAAAACTAAATTTCTGGTGCCTCTAAGAATGTGTGTGTGTGTGTGTGTGTGTGTGTGGTGTGTTTAGCTCTAAGATTCTTCCTCCAGTTTACATGGTTCTAATTGTTTCTTCTTCCAACTGATAATTACCGACTCCTCTTGAGTGCTAAGTGCTAGATAATGAGGGGATTCTGTGAAGGTAGGATGAAGAGTAATCCGTGTTCATGCAGAGGTATGACTCTATTCGTCTCTCACATTTCCTCATTTGTCAGCTCAGCCTGGGGCTTAGAGCAGAGTGGTGAGGAAGGTAGAATGAGCAAGAACCCGGGAGCATCTCCATTCCAGGGGCGCCCCTCACCCAGGGCGTAAATGGGTCCCGTCTCCCCATCTGTAAAGGGGGAAACCCTTTCAACCGTAAGAACCCATGATACCATGTAATGCAGAGGACTTCAGGGACTTCCCTGACAGTCCAGAGGCTGGGACTTCACCTTCCCAGGCGAGGGGGTGCAAGTTCAGTCCCTGGTGGAGGAGCTAGGGCCTCCCATGCCTCACGGCCAAAACACCAGAACATAAACAGCAGGGGTGACATTGCAACAAATTCCACAAAGGCTAAAAATGTAAAAGTTAAGGAAAAACGCAGGGAACTTTGTGAAGAAGAGTTAATGTTTCCAAAAATATAGGCAAACATGGTCAATATCATTTACTTTCTCTGGATAACTTTATAGAGTCATTTATGGGAGTTGGGAAGAATGAGGTGTTTGGGTTTTTTCTTTGTTTCTTCTATCCTTCTTCCCTTCCTTCTTTTCCTTCCTTTTTTCCTTTTCTCTTCCTTTCTTATGAAAAGAAAAGGGGGGGGGGGTGGGAGTACCTTCATCTTGTCTTTTCACTGTTTTCTGAAGAAGGTCCTGACCCCTTGCTCTGGTGATACAGTTATTACAGCACAAATCCCTCATTGGCCTCATGAACTGTAACAATTCAGAGACAAGACAAGTCTCCAGGAGCTGATTTTAGAATTCAAACCCCAAGCAGAAGTGGTGGATTTAAAATTCTGAGCCCAGCACAAACCTCTTCATTTTCAAGTTCATTTACCCTTGGCAACATGCAACCTCCTGTTTACTAAAAAGGCAAAAAAAAGCTTTTAAAAGGCTCATTTAAAAGGCTGAGGAGCCTTTTGGGATCTCCGCAAGCTCTTTAAAAACATATTTTGATGATACAAGTGTAAACAAATCAAAAGCATATGGATTGAATTTCCCTTAAATTACACAGGATTTTTTAAATGATGGGAGGGTAGAAGTGTGTTTGGAAAAATATGTTTTTGGTTTCAGTGACTCAGAAACAGGCAAATGAGCTGAAGCTTTTGACAGACCCCGAGTGATGGCAGGTTTGCCCATCATCTGTCTTTGAGGGTCTGTAGTCCTTCACGAGCCTTCTTCGGTTTCATATTCAAAGAGATTTCCCTGAGCACAGCCGCACAGAGAGGAAAGACCAGAACCGCGCATGGTGAGTTCTATCTCTCCCCTGAGCAACAGAGCCCTATTTCATGGGGATTGACAACGTAGACTCCCCTGAGACCAGTCAAGGGAATAAGCGGTCTTTTTATAAAACACAAGTTTATACAAGGCTGAAAACCCGGACCCCGATGCCAGTGTCTGCAGCCCCCAGGCGGGGAGCCACCCCAAGGCCTTTACCCATCACTTTCCAGAGTACGCTGGAGAGTTACCTGGTCATCGCGGTAACTTCCCTCCCATCCCCGCCTCAAGACATGCCAGAAACAGGGGGGTTAACAGCCTGGGCACCACCACCTCTGAAGGGCTGCTGATTCCAGGATCTCCGAATAGGGAATAAAGGCCAAGAGTGCGCAGACAGAATGAAGAACGGTTGTGACCTTATGAACACTAAGGCTTCATCTGCAAAGCAGAATGTCAGGACCAATCCTTCTAAGGCACCCATCCAATCCAGTCCTAAAGGAAAATGTTTTTTAAAAAATCTCTAGACCCTTGTTCTTCTTTCCTGTTTCCTATATCTGAATATACAATGGTTCCAGAGTTGGAGCAATCCCAGAGAGCTTCTGGAAGATTCAGGAAGGTTTGGGGTGGGTTTGGAAGACCAGGCTCCTCTGAAGACCCTTTCAGTCATCAGCTTCATGGTCAAACAAGCCATTAGAATTTACTTACAGGCAAAAGAGCTTTGTGCTTCCATTTTCACAGGATTCTCTGAGAAAAACGAACTAGGTTGCTGTGAAGAAATTCGACTTTGGAAAGCGCAGTGGGAAACGGGCAGTTACATGAGGCCTTGACTTAACCTGAGTTAAAAGGACACTTCACATCATTTTTTTCTTTTTGAGGAAAAACAACAAACATTCCTGGTGCCTCTCTTCCGACACACACTCAAACAGAGAACTTAACATTACACCCCCTTCCTTTTTTTTTTTCCACTTCAGAGGAGTGATGTGAGAAAGTACTTTGGAAAAATAAAGGGCTCTCTAGTAAAAATAGCTGCTAACCCCCACTTGAGTCTCAAGTCCTAGAGACTTCTGTCCCCTTGCAACAATGGCGGATGCCTAACCAGTGCATAATTTTAACAGCGCAATTTGCACTGCTCAGGCAGCTGTCTGCCACACCAACTCTTTATGAAATCCACCCACGGCATTTGACTCAATTACCTCCTGCAGCTGCAAATTCCACAGGTCAACCACACTCTGCATGGAAAAGTATTTCTTTGTATTCGTTCCAAATTTATTAGCCATTTGAACCATTCCTTTGAGTGACTTGTATATTTTTAAGTGTTCATATATCACCTTTTTAGGCCCAAGTCCCATTGGCCTGTATTTAATATGCAGCTCAGAATATTAGAGTATGGTGTTCAAAGGATCTGTATAAAAGCCAGTCTGGCATGTTGACCTCCACTGGAGCTTTGCTGAAAGTTCTCCAGCCATGGACATCCTCCCAGCCCACAAGCACTCGTAATCACGACCATCAGAGGGAAAAGCATTTCAGGGACCCAGGATGGAACAGTTCAAATGCTCTCCATGGTAAAAATATGAGTTGTGGCCAGACCTGATATACAGGAAATCTCTAAGAGCTAACAGTGAGTACTCTGTTTGATAGACAAAATGACTGAGTTGCAGAGAAGAGAGGTGACCTCCCATAAGAGACAGAGGTGTAGACCCCACATGCCAAATCCACAGGCTAGGCATTCTGCACACAAGTCCAACATTCTCACCCCTACCACAGGAGGTTCCATGTGAGAAGACAAGGGCCAGACTCATGGATATATAAATTAATGTATCCCCAGGCCGGTAAGAGTGGACATCACAACCGCCATCCTTGGCAGTTGGCACCGGTCATTGAGGGCCACGCTTCTCTCCCCCATGGGCAGCTTAGATTATGATGGAGGATCCTGAGAGTTTCTCTTCATGTCTTAGAAATAGACCTCAAAACGCATTAGTAAGCACGAACTTCCAGCATCTTCGTTTAGTCTGACAAATGACATCTGGGCCATTTCTCAGCTTCTTGCTTCTCTGGTCATCACCGGCCAGGTCAAATCAAATGGAGGTGATCCACCCCCACCCCCAGGCAACCTCAGTTCCTGTCCTGGCTGGGCTGTGTGGTGTTGGTGGTCCCTGAGCTCCCCTCACTACCATCCTTCTACTGGAAAGCTGGGTGTGTATAAGATGGTCTCTTTGTCTCCACACATTGTGAAGAGCCCACGTGCTTCATTGTCAGAGCTTTGCAAGGCTGGCTTGGCTCCTTCCAAAACATGAATACAGGCAAGCTCCTTAGCCCCTCAGAGCTGCAGTTCTGCAGCCCCACCAGAGTGGAGAAAATGCCTATCTTCTTTCTCTCTTTTGAAGATTAGCCATGAAGGATCCAGTGTCCCAGCCCTGTGTTCAGCCCATAATAAATACTAGATGCGTGTCAGCTGCTTGCCTTTTGCAAGTTTATGCTGTACTTTAATAAGTGGTGCTAAAGGATGCTAAAGATACAACAGGCTATTACATCCTACTGCTTTTGAAGGGGCGACTCAATTTAGCAGCCTACTCTGAAGACCAGGTGTAGCAGTGACAAAATCCAGAACTTGGGGCTATAGCTGCAACCTTGATTCAAAATTAACATGCAGCCCGAGAGTAACTCCTCAGGGCCTACACCTCAATAGGGCTGCTTGATGAACAGAACAGAGTACTTGGTGCCAAGACCCCTCCTTCCCACCAAAGGAGAAGAAAACGCCAGTTGGAAGCGAATTTAATAACGACATGTTCAGTCGGGCGCATCTGCTTCCCTTCCATGTCAAGAAATTACAGTCCACACTTGCGTTCAGCAATTTATTCTTTTTCTGAAAGTTTCTCTGCTGTCATGTACAGGCTATGTTTAGGATTTAGAGTTTCAAGATGCTTTTACTGTAAAGTGAAATAGAAACAACGATGGAATACAGGGAATCTATGATATCCAGCATCTACAGGACCAGAATTTCCTTTGCCTTTTCAAAGAATACAGCTGCTTTCAGAATTTGGTTTTTGCATCTTCTGAATCAGGGTATTTCTTTCTGATGAGAAATAAAAAACCAGTTGTCGGTATTTCATAAAAGCTTTGAAAAGTTCCCAAATAGCATGATATCAAAGCATTATCATGTTAAAAAGGTCTTCAGTCTTGACATCTAGCATCAGCTCAAGTGGCCCAAGTGACTTTGGACAGGTCACCCAACCACATCCTTGGCCAGACACATCATTTGCAATAAGAGAGACTTTGAGTGCCATCCACACCATCCAACCTGAGGTCAACGTCCTACTCTCCATGGCATGCTATTCAGCAGACAGCCAAACAGTTATAACTTCACTGTTAAAACTTCACTGATCGTTAGAAATCTAGTTATTCAACAAACTCCAGGAAAGCATCCTATCCCAGTGTCTGATAATGCTCATGGAGGCTGAGTTTGTGTCATTCTTATGTTCTCAAGAAATGTCTCTACAATTGCAGGCTTGAATTTAGATTTGAATACCAAGATTGGCCAACTCTGCATTAAAAGGAAGGCAATTCAAAATGCCTACCTGATCTGTCTTCAAAATGACACAATTTGAGGCAGACCTGAAATTGCTTTTGAGCCTATCTGTGTTCAGCTCTGGGCAAATCTAGGACTCATACGCTGCTCCTTTATTAACTCAATCAGCCTAGACAAGTTGCTAATGCCCTTTGTGTGTTCATGGGGGCTCCATTGTGTCCAATTCTTTGCAACCCCAAAGACTGTAGCCCACCAGACTCCTCTGTCTGAGGGATTCTCCAGGCAAGAATATTGGAGTGGGTTGCCATTTCCTACTCCAGGAGATCTTCCTGACTCAAGGATCAAATGCACGTCTCCTGTGTTTCCTGGATTGGCTGGCGGGTTCTTTACCACTGAGTCACATAGAAAGCCATTGTATATCCTTTTTTTTTTTTAAAAAAAAAAAGGTAATTATGGTACAATTTTCATACCATACAATTCACCCCTTTAAATAAGTTCAATGTTTTTTAGTATATTCCCAGAGTTGTGCTCCCATCACAATTAATTCTGGACACTTTTGTCCTCTCTAAAATAAATTCTATACACATACACATTAGCTCTCATTTGCTCTTTCCACACAAATACACCCATCCCCAGCCCTTGGCAACCACTTTCTGTTTCTATAGATTTCCCTATTCTGGACACTTCAAATAAATGGAATCACACAACATGTGACTTTTTGTGCTGACTTTTTCTACTTGGCTTGATGTAATCTGTTGTATCAGTACTTCTTTCCTTTTCATGGCTGAATAATATTCTGTTCTATGGACAGACCACATTTGTGTATTTTTCCAGATTTTTGGCTATTATGCATATACCGCTTCTGTGAGTGTGCATGTACTAGTCTGCACACCCATTTCTGCATGTGCAACATTCTATTGCTTTCCCACATGGATACTTGGATTATTTTGAATAATGTAAAAACACTTGACAAATTACTTGACAGATGAACTACAATGTCACTCGCTGGTCTCCACTTCCTGACAGTCTGTTGATGTTATAGGTACTCAGGCTCTCCCAGTGTTTGAACTGTCCTCTCACTTTGCACTCTGCATTGAATTCATTTCTGAAGCCTCAATATCTAGGCTGTGTCTTAAAGTCAAAATCTCTTTTTTTTCTCTCACTGAGTATCATCCTCACCATTAACTAGTCACCTGACCCCCCAAGCCTTCTCCTTTTCATTCTACCACAAAATTTTAGTTCTAGCCATCAAGTACTTGAAAATCCCCAGTGGCTCTGCACTAAAAAAGTACTGTACTAAGTCCTTTACAAGGTACAGAATTTGCAAGCTACATACTTGGGTACAAATAGCTCTATATTTGATTGTTTTTCTATAAATGAACTTAAATTATCTTTTAAGATTCATTTAGTCTATTGGAAAAATACTTGCTCTAGTGACATTCAGGCAGTGGATTCAGATACTTCTGTGACTTCCCGCGGGCAGCTTCTACCATCCGGGGTCTTAATGGGATGCTCCTGCTCAGGCCCCCTTCCCGCCCCATCCTCAGACCCCCACTCTTTCCTTTCCTAACCTGGCCCTGCAGTCAGCTCTGTCCTAAGTCTGCCCCCTGTGCTGACTCCACGGGCTTCTCTTCCAGCCCAGCACCCCTGGAGCCACCCAGGAAGTGAGTCACTCTCCCACGTGTGTGGGATTTCCCTTCCCCAGCAGAGCAGGCAAGCAACAGGACCCCTTCTCAGAGAAAAAGCCACGTGTAAACCATCTTTTCTCTCTCTATAGCTCCTCCTCTACACAGCTTCGACCACTTTTGTCTGGTCTATACAGACAAGCTAGTTGAGCCCTTTATCGGTTTTCTTTCCAGGACTTTTTGTTTTTTAATACTTATCTATTTGGCTGTGAATTCTTGGTTACAGCACATGGGATCTAGTTCCCTGACTGGGGACCCCGCGTGGGGAGCTTGGAGTCTTGGCCACTGGATCACCAGGGAAGTCCCTCCCGGACATTGTTAGATCATATTCCCTGAATTGTTTTGTTTTCCAGAACACCGAGCTCATAGAAATCAGGAGCCTTGACTCTCAAGAGCCTTGTCCCTCCCATGAGTTTCAAGAGCCCTGTTTGGAAAGGCTGGTTCTTAGGCCTGTTGATTCCAAAGCTTGTGCCCTTCACAGCTGTGCAAGGCTGCCTCCTGATTTCTGGAGGGTATCAAGGGCTGTGACCCAACTGCCAACGCTTTAGGCCCCTCCAGAGTCTGCTGGGATACAGAGGAGACAGTGGGGAACTCCTAGCCAGAGCAGTTCCCCCAATTACACGGAAGCTCTTTTCCTTCTGCAGTTAGAGCCCCTGACCCGTCTCACCCGGCCCAGCCCCACCTGGCCAGGCTCGCGGATGTGAAGAGCCGTGGCTGGTCTCTGACCTGGTCTCCTTACAGCAGGACCTTTCCAGAAGGTCCAAATGGGACTGTCACACTATCTGACCCTTCAGTCCTGTCTCTCTAGTGTCTGTGGGGTGTGGACAAGGGCCTTGGGGGCCAGAGGCCTGACAGTTAACCAGAGAAAGGGAAAGAGCACAGGTGTATAGAGTCCATTCCCAGAAAAGACATGGAGCAGAAATGCACAAAAAATATTATTAAAACTTGAGAAAAAAAAAAGATGCAGCCAGAAGCAGGCAGACGTATAATTGTAGTTCATTGTCTGTCTTCTAATAAAAGTACCAAATGAGTTAAAAGCAAAAAAAAAAACACATGGTAGTCAATTCCATAAAATGGAAAAAAGAAAGCCATATAAGAACTTTTGTTTTTGTTTAAATTGGCTATTCCTCGATTAACAGAAAAAGATAAAGGCTGTCATTTGTCTATAATCATTGTTGTGAATTCAAAAACTCAAGCTTCTGGTAAAGTTGACTTTCTGAATATCCAAGTTTTCACTGCTCTCTTAAAATGGAAAGGATCTAAATTGATTGGAACAAGCAGAAAAAAGATTTGAATTTTTTTTTTCTTCTCTGTGTGTCTTCTAACATAATTGAAAAGATGAATTCATTTGGCGAGAAGTGTCGCTCAAATTCAAATTTGGTTCTCTCGAAGAAAGAGGCCCAAACTGATTTTTCTTTGTAGTTAGAGAATAATGAAGCATAGAGATGATACATTTTGCATATGGGTTTGTAAAAGACACAATGTTCTTATGGATTTTTTTTGTCTTGAATATGGGTCGTTGTAAAAGGAAAGTCATCTTGCAGGATTACTTCATTTGGTTATATCTCTTTAAAGACCCAAGAGCACCTCTTTATCCATATTATCTGGTGATAAATCCTCTGAAATTCCCTGCTAAAACAAGTCCCATTGATAGCAGATAACCCGGGCTCAGCCTTCTTAAGTTTTATGTCGATTAATCTCTGATTCACGTTAATGATCTTTCAACTGTTTTATTCCTTCTGATGCCAGAATTTTTTTTTTTTTTTTATCATCTTAACGTGCTTACGGATAACCTAATCCATGTTTTCTATCCTTGGTTGACCATTGCCTACACGATGTCTGAAATATTCCTTTCTCTACCAGCTCGCTACCTTCCCTGTGTGTCCTGGGAGAATTTCTCGAATTAAACATATTGGATGCTGAACTTCAGTTTCTATACATTTCTAGTTTGAAGAAATCACCTTTTTTAAAAAAAAAGATTTTTTTTTTTTTGGTTGTGTAGGTATTTATATATTTAATGTGCTCACTCCTGCATTTGTAGTTCATTGTCATTTTCCCAAGGGACCACATTTCTCCCCAGTTAATTTCTAATGACCCATTTTCAGGGGCATCTGCACCACAGAGGCAGCAGCTGATTTTGATTACGCCCGAATTTTCTCAGCAGGAACCATCACTGACCTCAGCATCCCTTTCACAATACCGTCCCAGGCGGAGCAACAAGCCAGTGACCATCCAGGCCCTCAGCCTTCTTGGCTTAGCGAGCTGCTACTTCTAATTATTCCTAAATTGTTTGAATTGCTTAAAGCCATTAAAAACACACACTCAACATTTGTGCATTTTGAAAGAATTGCCAGAGTCTGCTCTGACCAATGTTTCCACTGACACAATATGACTTAGAAGGAACATCAAAGGCTTGCAAGCAAGACCACTGAAAGCATTCTTGCTTCTCCACCCATCAGAGCCTCGACATTGTCTAAAACAATGTGATTTCCAGAAGGAGCTGGCTAACTGCAGGCCCTCAGAACTCTGGCAAAGTTGGCTAAAGCAGAGGCTGGAGGAATTGAGGGTTTGAAACTTTGAGGGGGAAGAAAAGCATGGCACCCCTTTGCTAAGAGGTGGGTCTCACATTACGTTACCAAAAAAGGCAATATGGTGCAAGTTCAAAGTCTGTACTCAAAGAGTCGGGTTCATAGACTCTCTAAGGCTTTGTGGAAATTTCAACGTGTCTCTGAGGTGCCTGCATGCTCAGTCCCTTAGTGATGTCTGACTCTTTGCGACCCTGTGGACAGTAGCCCACCAGGCTCCTCGTCCATGGGATTCTCCAGGCAAGAATACTGGAGTGGGTTGTCATGCTCTCCTCCAGGGGATCTTCCCAGACCAGGGTCTCCTGCATTGCAGCTAGATTCTTTACCGCTGAGCCACCGGGGAAGCCCCTGTCTCTGGGGAAGAGGTATCAAATTTCAGTGATTCAGAATCCAGGAAACGGTATACCGTATGCAAGTACACCTTCTGGCAGGTTCCAGACCTTCGTGGAAATCTCAGCTTGACATAGGCCGCTGTGCAGGAGGGCTATAAAGGAACCAAGCTGCATCTCAAGCATGTAGCTCAACACTTAGCAATGAGTGTTGGTGAAATGGGTAAATGAGTGAATGGCCCAACAAGTGTGGAGCTCAAAGTGATAATAAACCAGTCCTGGGTGTCCCTATGTACTCAGTCTTTCTTCCCTCCCTCCCTCATCTGAGTACAGTCCCCCTTCCAGCAGGGTATACCTTTTCTTACCGGAGATTTAGCCTTCCACCCACACCTGGGATCCCCTTTATACCACTTTAGAGACCTCACTCCAAGAACAGCCTTTTCCTCTGCATCATCAATGACTATCTTTGTCACGTTCACATCCCGTAAAATCCACCTCTTTAATCTCTCTCACTGCTACTGCTTTGGTTTAGAGCCTCATCGTCTGCCAGTTTGAACGATTTCAACAGTCTCCTCGCTGAACAGCAGCTCAGACCCCGTACCTAGGACCCAGCTCCTCTGCCTGTCCTTCTCAGCCTTGCGTCCTCCGCATGGACTTCGCTCTTAGCGAACTCTTTGTCTATAGTTAGGAGATGGTGGCCAGCAGGTCTTGGAGTGCTTCCTTCTTTGTCAGATCTACCGGGGGCGGGGGCGGGGGATGTCAGATCTACGGCGGGGGTGGGGGGGGGAGAAGCATCACTTCCAGTATCTCCAGTAAATTAAGGACCAACTTCCGTCTCACAGCTTTCCTCTCCAAACAGCTGTGAAATCCCTCCCCCCCCCCGACCCCGTCTACTGCTGCAATCCCCATTTCAGAGCTAATCACCCTGCCCAGGGAGAAAATAAAAATCTTATTGCTTTAAGCCATTCAGGCCCAAAGCCATTCAGGTCCACCTCTAGAAATAGCAGTGGGAACAATTTCAGCCAAACTCAAAGGCAAGAGGGGGTGGGTGAATTCCCTCAAAGAGAAGCCAGAGGATGTGGGTGGGAGAAGGAGATGGATGCTTGAGAAGCAGGCAACCAAAACCGACTAGGGCAGGGATCAACAGGAGGGCATGGACGGAGCCTAGTGTATTGATCTATTGATCTACAGGGTAGGGCATAGGATCAACAGAACAAAAGTCTGTTCAGATAGAAAGGGACAAAGAGAAAATCAGAAATTACAGCCAGAAAAGTTAGGAAAGGCAGGAGAAGCAGTCAGATCCTATTAGCCAGAGCATGAAATAAGTCAAGTTCATAAAATTCAGTTGAAATAACAGTTACTTGAGCTGGTCATGCATTAGAATCACCTGGAGGAATGTTGTGTTTAATCCAGACGTCTTGATTCCATCCCCAGAGATACCAGTTCAGGGGATCTGAGGCTTTTGAAACGGGAGAGGCTTGTGTGGGGGATAGACTGGCCTGAAACAGTGGGAAGAGTCGCATGGGGAGGCTCGGCTGGAATGGTTGGCCGAGGAGGCAAAGTATCAGGTCGATTGCGGCACCTCCCACCATCTGACAGGGGTGAGGAGCAGGCAGGGCTGCCCTTTTCTCTCCAGTCACAGACCACAGCAGCAGGCCCGAGAGCCACTGGGGAAAGGTCAATGGGCTGGCAGCCAATTGCCCGGGTGCAATGACTTGGTCTCTTTGCCTGAAATGGATGAATTCAGAGATTTTATTTATCTCTTGAACACTTACATGCAGTGTGACCCATAGGTCTACTATATCTCCTCCTTACACCCATGGTGTGTGTGCTTCTGTGTGCTCAGTCGTGTCCACCTCTTTGCGACCATAGGGACTATAGCCCGTGAGGATACTCTATCCATGGGATTTCCCAGGCAAGAACACTGGAGTCGGTTGCCATTTCCTTCTCCAGGGGACCTTCCCAGCCCAAGGATTGAACCGGAGTCTCTTGCATTAGCAGGCAGTTTCTTTACCACTGAGCCACCTAGGAAGCTCATAAATGGTGGTAGGTAGTGTCAACTACAAAATAAGTCTGTAAATAAATTTTCACTGAGAAACTAAGGCATTTAATAATTTGTCATCGATTTCCATTTTTGCTTGACAGAACCCCATATTATATTTTTAAAAAGAAAACGACTAGAAAACTCAAGTGTGGAAGAGGTACAGCTGAGAAGTGGGGGAGCGGGGGGAGTCCTCTGTTCATCAACCCTCTCTGCCCAAATCTGTCCAGTATGTATTTTCTTTCTATCAACTTTAATGATCCTTTTCAGCCCCTGATAAAAGATAAAGGAACCCATAGGTTAGGTGGAGATTTTGCTGTTTCCAATGAGCCAAAGGATTGAAAATGCTAAGAGACAGACTAGAACTCTCTAACCCCTCTCCCCCCTTCCCTCTGACCCTCCAGCGTCAGTCCATGTGGGGCGAGTGGGACCTGCAAAATAACACAGGTCCTGCTCTGCCCCTTAGGGCCCCAGCATGTGTTTCCAGCCCCAAATCCTCCAAAGGGAATCCATCTCCATGCTGATGGATAAAAGACGGGAAACAGTAGCTTTCTGGTGAATTTTCTTATGTGTCTGTTCCAAAGCCAATTGTTTGAAGATTTTTTTTTTGTTTCCTTTCAAGGTCCAGTACATCTTCTTTGGGTTTCTCGCCTTCCAGGGGGAACTATATACCCCAGACAGCCCCGGTGACTCTGCACTAGCTTTCCATTCTACTGAGTCCTTCATTTCATTTTGGCCGAAGATCAGCATTGATCGAGGTTGCTTCCAGCTGTGCAGCAGCTGTGCAATTCAAGAAAACCACAGTGGGCTCCAGAGGCTGAGAGACTTTATTAAATCGGGGAAAAGCAGGCTGGGGGTTCCTTCTTTCCGTCCCATCCTCCCCTAAATACCTCCCTCCAATCTGAATGACGTGGTATGCGGTGACACTGGTGTGTCACACCTCTGTGGGACTTAAATAAAAGAGTTTCATTTCTATTAGGAGAAAGAAGCCATAGAGATGAAAATCTACTCATGCCCTGTTTTGGAGATAGAGTGGGTGGAAGAACTTTTCATTTGTTCCAGCATTCGGACAAACTTTAAGTGAACAATCTTTTTTTCCCAAAAGTCAGGGATTTGATGGGGTTCATCAAAGAGGGGTTTGAGGGGCTGAAACTGAGCTCTTCAAATTGTCAAGGCTTTTAGTATACAGGCAACTTGAGTACCCTAATAAAATGTTCCTCCTGGAGTCTAAAATGCATGAAAAAACTATAGAAAAAGACTTTTCTAATCATTTGGTAACAAACCCACTAGAATAAGTAAGAAATGGATTTGTGTTTTACTTGCAGTAGATTATATAGGTCAATAAATGAAGACTCTATTTGCACCAGTTACTATTAATCTAAAATGAAATAAAGCATCTAATTTGTAAATTCATGAGAAACATATTCATTTCTCAGGAGGCAGATACTTGGAAGAATTCTTTAATTTTGATGATACTGTAGTGGTCATAGCCAGTACAGTAAACAAGGTTTTTCACACTCAAACTCCACCTGTAGTGAGCTTGCAGATGTGGTTCAGAGCCGAAGTGGTTCACGGCCTCCAGCTATCTTGTTGTCATTTCTGAGACCTTTACTACGTCGTCACTTTAGCACTGGCATGTTAAAATTGTTTCCTGCTCGGCAGTGTGGGAATGCAATATTTTCTCAGCAATATATCCCATCTGATGAACTTTCAAATAAGATTACTCAGAGCTCAGAGACAAGTAGCGTGCTTGCCTGCTAAGTTGCTTCAGTCATGTCCAATTCTTTGCAACCCTATGGACCATAGCTCGCCAGGCTTCTCTGTCCATGGGATTCTCCAGGCAAGAATACTGGAGTGGGTTGCCATGCCCTTCTCCAGGGGACAAGTAGAACACCTGCTTATTCTGTAGGAAACAAAGGTACCATCTTTGCAGCATAAAGGTGATATCATCAGTAGAAAGGAAGTTAGGAGATACTGAGCTAGAAGGGGAGATGGATTTACTTCTCAACTTGAATGAAGCTGGGCAGGAGCTGTGTGCACTGAAAGATGGGCAACTGAAGTTAGGGGTGGCCCCTGCAGCCACGGGAGAAAGAAATATGGACCAGCCCTTGTGGGAAATAAATCTACCATCTGGGACCAATTAGTACTCATTTGTTAATCTGTCTAGGGACCTATTTCTTTCTTTCTTTTTAAAAAAGCAAGTACCCATCTTGCTGTAAAGATCCTTGGTGATTTTCTGAAAGAGATGGACAGACGCCAACTTGTGGTTTCCACTTCATTTTACATTTAGTACAATGATAGATTCAGATCTTTGTCTTGTTTTGACAAGTGATTTTTTTCGGAGAACAGAGGGAAAACCACAGAGAACGTCTATGTTTTTAGCCTAACTTACAGGCTGGAGGCAGTTTCAAACTTACCCTGATGTATGCATCTCTCTTTACAAAACTTGCAAGAGTTTTCTAAAAGAGAAGGCAGGAGCAATTCGTAAAATTTAAAAAGCTTTTCATAAGTCTCTTAGTCAGCATTTATCTTTGTATTGAACATGACTTTGTTTAATGGCCAAAGAATGCATGAATCAATAAAATGTTAGACATCACCAGAGACCGGCTGCAACCAGGGGACTCATGCTTTTTGCTATAAACGACCCATCATGTACTCTTTGCCATTCTACTTCTTCTTATCTTTTATTTATTTTGTTGTTTGTTTGTTTGTTTGAAGCAGAGTTGATTGAATGCACTCTTTAATCATGGTTCTAAGGCTATTATGGCTTGCTCCTTTGAGTTGTCTGTGGATAGATAATGAACGTGCAAGTCCATTGGAGAATCAAGATGGACACTGCCTCTGAACTCCCCCCCCACATCTTACAAACCACTTCTGAAGGTCTCCTACCCGCCTTACAATTTTCAACATCCATGTCTTCCAGGCCTGCAGATGTTTAGCCGGACTGATTCCTTCACTTGAGTAAAATAAAGTGAATCCGGGATCTCACCTAGAGTCCTTGACCCCGTTCTCTGTTTCTTGTAGCAAGTACACTGCGTCCGCATATTTAAAGTGCCCTAATGCCTCTTGGAAGTGAACTCAGGACAGACTGGGTGAGCTAGCAACAGCCCAGGGAATATCTCTGGGGTGGTCTTCTGGGCAAGGCTAGCAGAGCAAGGCTACAATCAATGATTTCCAGTCACTATGCAGGAAGGAGAATCCTACCCCATACCCAGGTAAGAAAGAAATCCGTAAAGAAATGCTCTTGAGAAAGATCTGATAGTACTTTTTAATGTGGTCTTCTGGTTTGGGGTCTGATCGGCCCACACTGATGTCCAGGACACTGACCAGAGCTGATGAAGCTACAGATAGCAGCAACGACTGACCCAGGGGGAACCTGTAGGAGTGACTCAGAGGGAGGGCAGCCCACTATGTTCTGCTTACTCAGGAGGCAGTGGACTGCCCATGATGGGGCCTGGCAGTGAGGTTTCCTGGTCCAGCCTATGAGAATCCTCCAGAGACCCTGAAAGCCAGTGGATACAAGTGCCCTGGCACCAGTAAGGCCAGAGACCAGGTTCTTACAGCCCTGGAGTCAAATACACCGTGTGACTGGGGCTAGAAGTCACTTCCCTGGGGGCCTTGCTGGTGGTCAGTCTGCACTGGAGCTGGGTGTGCTTTTAGGCCTGGGGAGGAGGCAAGAGTTCAAGATAAAGGTGGGAGATGGCCTAGGCTTGCCTGGCTGGGAGGCTCATAAAACTCCCCTGGCGGGAAGTTCACCCTCGTTTTCCAGAGATGAGCTTTAGGAGGAAGTTGGTTTTTATTTCTTTGCAGTTGATCTAACATTTGGACATGTGCTCTGGATGACAAATACCTGGTTATCCCCTTATTACCACCACAATCTGAGAAAAGCTTGCCTCAGAGGTTTATAAAAGAGAGGACTTTATTACAGTCTTTCAGGAGAAACATCCCCCTTCCTCCAGAGCTTCCTCTTTGCCCTGTTCCTCACTGTGTGTGTATGTGTGTGAGAGAGATGTGAGGCAGGGTCTGGTGGGGTCAAAAGCAGGTGGTCACCGATACCAATTCTGAACATATTCTCTTAGTCTAATTTCTGTCCCCTCTGAATAACTTCTCAAAAGGACCTCGCCCTGGCTCTGAATACGTTGTCAAAATTTGTCGACTGTTGGTTGCTCAGTCGTGTCTCACTCTTTGCGACCCCATGGACTGTAGCCTGCCAGGCTCCTCTGTCCATGGGATTCTCCAGGCAAGAATACTGGGGTGGGTTGCCATTTCCTTCTCCAGGGGATCTTCCCAACTCAGGGACTGAACCCGAGTCTCCTGCATTGGAGGCAGATTCTTCACTGTCTGATCCAGCAAATGTTATGACAATTAAACTTTGCCCACACACATACACACAGCCGTCTCCCTTTCTCTCTGACCCCTCCCACAAGTGCACCCAAATGTGTCAATGTTTCGTAAGGACTTATGCTAATGATCAAAGAAACTCTGGTTGGAGTATCCAGTCTATTCCCCACCCCAAAGCTATAGGGATACAGTTATCCTCAACTTTCCCACGATCTGCATTTCGTTTTATTTTTGGCTGCTCTGGGTCTTCGTTGCTGTGCGTGGGCTTTCTCTAGTTGTGACTCATGGGCTCTAGAGCCGGGGCTCAGGGGTTGTGGCGAGCAGACTTAGTTGCTCCGTGGCGTGTGGGATCTTCCCAGACCAGGGATCAAATCCGTGCCTGTCCCCCGCACTTGCAGACAGATTCTTAACCACTGGACCACCGGGGAGGTCCTACAGCCCACCTTTCGAGCATAAACATTGCCCCGCCCAAGCCTCCTGTCTCCGGCCTGTTTGGCCTCTCCAAGTTAACAGAGGACTTTAGCTCAGCCCCATCGCCCTGCTGGAGGGTCCCTGTGGTGTGGAAAGGAGGGGAGCTGAGCTTCCACGGAGGAAAGGGCTTAATTGCCAGCAGGTGTGTGTGAAGGAGAGCATGAAAGCGTCCTCTCTTCCACCTTCCAAAACCCCATAAACACACACACACACAATGTCCCAACTTCCAGCGTCCAAGAGCACGGAGATGGACCAACTGACCTCAGAGCAGCTGGTCGCTGCTCTGCTTCCCAACACTCGGGGCAGGTCGAGTGAGGCAAGGATGGGGCAGGTCGAGAGGCAGGTGACTCTGGAGCGGAGGTCCCCATCTAAGCCAGAGACAGCGGCCAAAGCTCCTTTCAATTCCTCACAAGAGAGTGAAGAAAGACCTTGGGAATTCCCTGGTGGTCCAGTGGCTAAGACTTCTTCCAATGCAGGGGTTGCGGGTTCAATCCCCATAAGGGAGTTAAGCTCTCATATACCTCCTGACTAAAATACCAAAAGATAAAATGAAGCGATATTGTAACAAATTCAATAAAGACTTTTAAAAAAGAAAGAAAGACCCTTTCCCCACCCCCTGAAGTGCCCATGTGAACTTTGAAAAGTTCAGGGGTCTACCAACCTGTCTTCCTTGATCCCTGCAGGAAGATCAGGAATAGGACAGAGGATACAAGCAAAGAGAAAGGACAGTGTGAAATATGATTTCCTTAATCGTGTATTCATCAGATTATCAACCTTTTAGGAAGCTACTGAATGATCAAATATTGTACCAGGTCCTACAGGTAACAGGCATGAAGCAGTGGAGTAGCTTGTGCCTCCCTAAGAGATTAGAGTCTCCAACTGACCAAGACTATTTGGCCGCCTGCTCTGAAAGCTTCCATACTCAGCCCCCTGCCCTGACCTTCCACCAGCCTTAACAGTTCTTGGTATCATAATCTGGTACCTTCAGGAACTATCTCAAGGAATTTCATAGTGAGAATGAACTTTCCCCCCCTTGCCTCCACCGATAACGTATAAGGCTATTATTCAACTTTGGGAGGTTCTACCATCAAAGAAATTTACTCCATAGAAGAGTAGAACATTGCCTAGAAAAGAAGATACATGTTACGGATCGTGCTCTCAAGGAATTTATAGCATCACAGCCTTAGAGGAGGCTAATTGGGTTATTGGAAACATATCAGTCAGCTAACAGGGAAAGAGCAAAAACATGAGGCGATTTCAGCAAAAGGAAAGAATCATAGCCATCAACTCAGAAGCAGTGGGGCAGCTTATTCCGAAATCGCTATAAACGCGGTAGGGTGGCTCAGCTACAGTTTCTGTTTGCGTTAGATTTTTCAAGTACCAATTTCAATATGCTATCCCCTTGTTCCAAAGAAGCATTAAAATGTACCAGAAATTTGAATATGCTGGTTTCTAAACGGCATCTTCTGGGCTGCTTCTCATTCTTGGAAACAAGGCATGAATTTTTTGGTTTTGATTAGGAAAATATCCTCTTCAGAGATTAAACCATTTGAAGTTGTGCCCTAAGCTTAATTCAGAGAAGACCATAAAGAGGGGACTGGAAGGGCTCTAGAGCTGAGCTGTCCAGTATGGTGGCCACTGGGCGCATGTAGCTATTGAAACACACACCAGTTTCCAAAGACTTAATATACTTTACAATGTAAAGTGTCTCATCAACAATGATATACATTGATTATATTGTTAAAACCATAATGTTTGGTCTTTAATGAGCTTTCTACCACTATATTAAATGAATTTCACTGATCTCTTTGCCTTTTCTTTGGAAATGTGGTCAATTAAAAATGGTAAAATAATACATGTGACTCATGTTGTATTTTATTGGATAGCATTGTTCTAAAAGTGTAATCTACCCCAATATTAAAGAAATCTAATTTAAAGTTCCACCACTTACTGGAAGTCAGTTCATTTAGGATCTGAAGCCATGGATTTACTAAGCAGCACTTTGGTAGGTGGGAAGTAACCCAGGGAGCATCCCAGATGCCATGCTATGCGGAGATTTGTCATGTTGCAGGCGGCACATTGCTGGGGACATGAAAAGCCTGCCCTCTCATCGTCACACTGTCCCTAACTCTTTGTGCCCTTCGGAAAGTGGGTTTGTATTTCTGGCCTTATTTATCCATCTACCAGGTAAGGAATTTGAACTGCCTTATGACTAGGTCGCCTTTGCTTCCCACAGTCTGCTATCCCAAATCCCCTTTGTTCAAACAACATAGGGACACGACAGGGGTATTAATCAATTATAGCTACTGACCAAACAAGGAACCTCAAACCAGGTTTGAGGAAAGGCAATAGTATCCAGTTTCCAGTATGTTAGAGATAAAAGAATTTGTTCAGACTATCAGCTACCAGATCCCTGACACTTTGGCTTAAGAGATGTGCTACATCTGGGACTTGCTAACTTGAGTCAGCAAAGACTTTCTATTTCCTTGAAACGACTTCCTGAAGACATTTTTCACAAGGTTCCAACTTTCTAAGATGTTCTGCCATAAATGCCTTTGCTGTCAGCAGGCAGGGAGCCTGCCAAACTTGGCCTTCCCAGGACATTCCACGGCATTCTCCCCTGTTCCCGTGAAATGGAGGGCCCTGTATATTACCACCCTTTGGAGAGTTCTAGTGATTCCCCCTCCTCCTGTGATCATATACAAAGAATATGGTGGCCAATCAGAGTGTGCTTGCAGAGCTGGGCACACTCTCCACACACTCTCATTGACAGACTGGAGACATGGGAAGTTGCTAAACCAATCATCTTGCTTATTATTGAAAAATCAATATGCACCAAATAGAAAACAAAGTGTCTATGATGAGCAACAGAAGAGGATGGGGGCAGGGGTGCAGAATACCAGTGGGACGCTCGGGGGTGCCCAGTTGCAGAGCACGGGAAAGCCAAGCCTTCATCAGGCTCCTCTTGCAATGCTTTCGGTTGGACCACCCCTCCTTCATGCACGCCTTTTCATCAGCTTCATTTATCATGACGGCGTTCCATTTTGAAGCCCCCCATTTTAAAGACAAGCTTCCTTTTTAAACCAGTTCAAGTGAGAACCGACCAGCTGGTTCAAAAGAGAAAAGCCCAACCATGTGTAACAGATGGCATATTTGGAAGAAAGATAGAAAAATGGACCTTTCAGTGGTTGGGAAAGGAATGGGTCAAAAGACCCAAGTTGACTTCTAATGGGGGGACATCATCAAATAGATGTTCCAGGTGTTGCATACAAAGCTTAGCTCTGCTTACATTCTGGGGACCTTGGGAAATGAGAGCAAAAGTGCTAAACTCCATTATTCTGCATCCCAGCGGGTCCTCAGTGGAAGACATTTGCTTATCTCTTGTTTTATAATAATGAGTAAAGGATTGTGAGACTGGGACTATTTCTCCCTGTAGCCCCAGTAGTCAGCACAATAGCTGGTCACAGCCACTCAGGAAATGTTGAATGAATGAATGAATGATGAATCAAATATAAAAATAAGACTTAAAGCTTCTTCATTCTTTGCACTTCAGCAGGTCTTTTCAGCTCATGTTTCAATTTCTGGCTTCCCAGTTGTAAGCAAATATCTTGTTGGGATGGAATACTGTTCATGCTGAGTTTCCTATGTGGAGTGCTCATGGCCCCCATCGTTCTTACGATAAACTTGGTGACATGTCCTGCACACCTCTTCTGTTTTCCTTGAGGCAGTGACTTACTTTTGAAACGTGGCCCCTCCACACCAACTGCAGTGTCAAGATCACCAAACCAACCCCTCAAGATTTAACCACTCACAACATCTTGGACCTTAGCCACACAAACATCAACCCAAAGCAACTCCACGCTTTTCTCTCTACCGCCACTGTTATCTGCAACCACCAGACAAGATGGAACACTTTTCTTGACCAGTAGTTGTACCACCATTCAGCACCTACATTCTGGTAGCTCAGATGGTAAAGAATCCAACTGCAATGTAGCAGACACAGGTTCAATCCCCGGGTCAGGAAGATCCCCTGGAGAAGGGAATGGCAACCTGCTCCAATATTCTTGTCTGGAGAATCCCATGGACAGAGGAGCCTGGTGGGCTATAGTCCATGGGGTCACAACGAATCAGACAAGAGTGAGCAACTAACACAAGGCTTCATATAAGGGTTAGTGGCCAATACCATCTCATGTATAGAAGTGCAAGTTCTTGTAGAAAAGAATAATTCCTTGTCCTCATTTTTTTTAAATCTCTCTTTGTACCGGCAGCAAACCAGAGAAGGGTCTTTGCCAAGTAAATACTGAATAAATGCCTGTAGATTTGAAGAACAAGACCCTGGTGCTAAATTTGTACACTGTCCCTTTAAAATGGAGTTTTCGTGCTGGTTTTGGCTTGCTTCCCTAAGTCTGTCCCTCTGTGCTCTCCAGGTCTGCATACCTGTGTTTCTAAGAAGGTGCCATCTGCTACTGTGAATTTACAGTCTCGTTCAGCAACTAGGGAAAGTAAATAGGGAAAGCAGAAACTACATTTCTTCAACTGAAAAGCTGACACAGCACAAATGTGCCCTGGAGAAATTTTTTCCATTGATGTGCCCGGTGTGAAGTGGGATAATTCCAGGTACACCTTGTTTCACCCTGATGTTTTCTACAGAAAGAAAATCATAGGAAAATAGATCCTGACTCATTGGGAAAGACTCTGATGCTGGGAAAGATTGAGGGCAAGAGAAGAAGGGGGCGACAGAGGATGAGATGGTTGGAGAACATCACTGACTCCATGGACATGAGTTTGAGCACACTCTGTGAGATGGTGGAACAGGGAAGCCTCGTGTGCTGCAGTCCATGGGGTCACAAAGAGTCAGACACGACTGAGTGGCTGAACAAGAACAACAACTGATCTCTGATTTACTGGAGTCACTCCACATTCCTTGATCGTTCAGCAGAGTGAAACACAGGAAATTTTTAGCTGGAGTCTTCCTTCTCCACCAGTCCATGGAGAAACCACTAACACTCCCATGCATACATTTATTACATTATTATCTAGCCTTCAGATTGCTTTGGGGAGTATCAAGGATGCTTCTATACATGAGTGCTCAGAGAGTACATTTTGAAAATAACAGCATGCTATGAAGATGAATCTCTCACTTTGATCCTCTCTCAATTAACTTCTCTCAGCCTTGACATCCAGTGTCTTAGAGAGGGTTACTAGGTCAACACCAAATGTTAGATCTAAGAAGAAAACCTTACTAAGACTATCCTTCTCTCCATGAATAATATTTACAATTGCTGTAGGTATAAGAGCTTATTTTCTGGAGTCAACCCCATTGAATTTACATACTTTTTCTAAACATTAATACTAAGGAGTCCTTGGGAAAGGGACTTGGGTGCTTTAGGGCTTGGTGATCTGTGAAATACTGCTATTAATGGTCAGTATCTCAAAGAATTTTGGAGAAAGTTGGGCTGGGCAATTACCCATTAAGGGCTTAGTACACATTCAGTATGGTTAAGTCTGTACCTCTGCACCATCGTTCTTATGAATAAAAATGCACTTAAAATATCTGGTACTGATTTTTATTTTTTGTTAAGTCTCACCCGTATTGATCGTCCCAATCTACATCTTGTAATCTGGAACCAAGCTGCTGCTTCTTTGATCAGCAATAGAGTCAGAGGCCACAGGAAAGCACTTTCTACATTTATCATTTATCTTTGCAGTCTGGAGCTTCTGTTGGGCCTCCCAGGTCTGAACTACACTCAACTATGTGTGAAGAAATCCAGAATGAAGAAATATTCCCTGCTCTATTGAGAGGTACAGGCCCTTCGCTCTCGGTTGGCAAATGATCAGACTCTCTGACCTTCAATGTCTGGTGAATTTTAGCCTCATTTCATGTAATTTCCCTCATCCAGAAAAGACTTGAAGCACAGGTGCAGAAAATCCTATCAATCTCAACGACTTCCAGTGACATTGTTTGCATCTGCTTTCTTCCAGAGGAATCTTCTAGAGAGTAGGGGCAGATTTCACTTGGGAACATTTGGAAGATGATCTCAGACTTGTTCTCATTTTGAATACCTTGTTATCACCACAGAGCATCTTGCAGCGTAAATGATTTCCAGCCGCCTTCGTGGAAAATGACACAGTCTGTCCTATTTGCTGTTGAGCAGGTCCTGGAATGACTGTATCTTGTTAGCGGGGGTTGAGTTCACTGACACTTAAAAGCAGCAAAGGCTGAAAGTTCCCAGACTTGTAAGTTCAGCTTCTTTGATGGCGGGTATGAGACATTTCCCACTTTTTCTTTTGTCTCTTTGACTTCCCCCTCCTTCCCTACTTTCTTTTATAAACACTCAAGAACACAAGTAATTGTCACCTAGGTATCAGAATTCAGAGCTCTAGAAGGCTCTTTATTCTGGGAAACACGTAGGTTGAGCATCCTTGAAATGGAATCAACAAAACCTGTGCACTCCCAGGTGTGAAGAGGTAATTGCAGGTGCAAATCGGCAATGGCATGAACAACCAGCAACTGAATGTAATAAGCAAGCTGCGCGCTGACGCCTTGGTGCAGCTCCTTGGAAAGAGTCTTTTTACTTGAATTCATTTGCATTTCTCCAGCATGGGAGGTGCATGATGAAACAGTCTTTATATATTCCACCAGGCTCATCAGTCGATAACAGTTTTACCTTCAGCTCGTCCATGTAACTAGTAGGGGTGTGTGTGTGTGTGTGTGTGCGTGCGTGTATGGCAGTTAGTGCATATGGTATCAATGCTTGGATTTGGATCTTTCAACATAAGAACCGCTTGTTTGAAAATTCTGTCAAAACGCAGGTGTCTGAATGATTTCCAGAACTCTGTGGCCACACCCGAACTAAGAAAGTGAAAGTCAAGAGCATGGGGGAGGTAGCCAGTCAGAGTCACAGAGAACTTGACCTTCATTCCATGCCGGAGCTGATGAACATGGTACCACGCTCCTCAGCATTTCCTTTGTCTTGCCTTTCTCCCACTCACCAAGCTTCTTTCTCCTGTTTTTCTCCCTCTTTCCCCACCCCACTCCCTCAAAAATAGGAGGGATTAACCCAGTTGACCAAGATGGAAGAGATTAAAAAAGAACTGAAGAAGAAGCAGGAAATTCTCTGATTTCCATTTTGAGCCCAGGTCACAGTCTGGGTAGAGTAAAATACTTTCTGGAATGTTAAAGATAAAAAAAAATTAGGATTCTGCTATTTCAGCTCCATTTCAGAAGAGTATATAGCAGAACCCCATGCACAGGGCAAGTCTTGCCCCCTCCAGGTTATAGATTTCTAGGGTTTGGGGACCCCACAGCAGACCTTGCGGATTCTCCTCACCAGAGTAGGAAAGGAGAGCTCACTGCAAACTGATATTAGAAGACAATTGAGTTTGAACCTCAAGCAAAGATATTACAAGAGAGCATAGTAGTTTTCTATGGCTGTTTTTTAACAAATTACTACCAATTTAGGCTTAAAACAGTACAGATTTGTTATCTTTCTGGTATAGAAATCAGAAGTCCAACATGGGGCTCACTGGATTCAAATCAAGATGTCAGCAGGGCTGCATTCTTTCCATAGGCTCCAGGGAAGAATCTGTTTCCTTGCCTTTTCCAATTTCTAGAGGCCACCTGCATTCCTTGGCTCCTGGCCCCTCCTCTGTCTTCAAAGCCAACAATATAGCATCTTCAAAACTCCCTCTGATCCTGGCTTCTGTTCCGCTTCCTTCGTTTTCTTTAAAGGACCCTTGTGATTACATTGGACCCACCCCGATAATAGAGAACCATCTTCCTATTTCAAGGCCAGCTGAAAAGCAAACTTAATTCTATCTGCAAACTGAATCCTGTTTGCCATGTAACATAACATACACACAGGTTCCAGGGATTAAGACGTGCATGATTTTGAGGAGTCTTTATTCTGCCAACCACAGAAGAAGAAGAAGAAGAAAAAGGATAACTCAAAATGACAAACCGACAGAAAATGGAGACATGCCAAAAATATACAGCCACGAAGCAGAGAAAAAAACCATAACCTAATATTTCAATGTGAGCTAAAAAAACACTACTAAGAAAATAATGAAAGCAACAGAAGAAAAACATAAATTAGATTTAGAAAACCTCAGAGGGGGATGGCTAAGCAACTTTGAGAAATGGAGGGAAAAAGAAAAAAAGGAATGCTGACAAGGCTCAGGAACGATTTAGAATGAAAGGAAGGGAAAAGCAAATAAACGAAAAGGAAGTTCCAGAAATAAGCCTCCTCCCCAGCCAGGGTTTCTGGAAGGCAGATCTCTAAGAGAGAAGAGGTTGACTCTGCCAAGTCATGCTAAGACCTGAACTCTCTGCAAGATGAAAGCGGCCCATCACATCACCCCTTTCTCACCAGCATACTTCTCCACCTGCCCCTCTGTGACAACTTTCTCCTTCAAGATTTCATCACGACATTGCTGCTGCTGCTGCTAAGTCACTTCAGTCGTGTCCGACGCTGTGCGACCTCATAGTCGGCAGCCCACCAGGCTCCGCCGTCCCTGGGACTCTCCAGGCAAGAACACTGGAGTGGGTTGCCATTTCCTTCTCCAATGCATGAAAGTGAAAAGGGAAAGTGAAGGCGCTTAGTCGTGTCTGACTCTTCGCGACCCCACGGACTGTAGCCAATCAGGCTCCTCCGTCCATGGGATTTTCCAGGCAGGAGTACTAGAGTGGGGTGCCATTGCCTTGGCCGCATGACATATCTAGAGGTACGTAAAAACCTTCGGGTGGCACAAGAGAGGGGTAAGAACACTGAATCCATTGCTCTCTTGGGCAAGCCCCTGCCCTGTCTTCCAGGGATAACTGTCTAGTGGTCCCTCACCCAGATACCTACATCACTTCTTGACTGGTTTGATCTCCTTGTTATTCAAGGGGCTCTCAAGAGTCTTCTCCAGCACCACAACTCAAAAGCATCAATTCTTTGGCTCTCTTTGTATAAAAAGGCAAAAAAGCAGAAAGGGCATGATCAGCATGTAAACCAGATTGCAGATGCAGCAATTTAACTGCAAGTACTTTGCAGGCAGCCTAAGATCTGGCTGCTGAGAAGGACTGTGACCATCACAGTGCTGGTGCTTCCCGGGAGGCCTCGTGCAGTCAGCATCAACGGCACAGGCGAGGGAGTAACGGAATCGGAAAAACTCACCGAACAGTACCTGCCCATCAGAGCCCAGCCAAGTGTGTGGTCTGTGGCTCTACACTTTCACTCCTAGACTAAGACTGCATCCTGGTTTCCCAATGTCCTCCCAGCAACCAGGGTGGGCAAGAATCCATTCTGCAGTGGCCCCAGGTTCTCAGCTTCCTGGCTCATATCTCCACTGTCCCTGCATGGTAAATGGCCAGATGGCCTAAAGGAAGCTAATGATGGAGCAAAACAAGGATAGTACCTCCCAAGTTGGCCAAATGTCATCTCCCAGGTCATTGTCTTCAACCATCAGCTAAGACTTAGGCTAAGAGAAGTGGGTCATGAGATCCACCAGTCATGAAGGCAGGCACTGAGCACTATGTACCAACCCTAGTTTGAGGCTGAGAGGGTAAACGAAAGCAAACCCTTCAATAGCAACGTAAGGGTGAAGTGAGGAGGGCAGGACAAGGTGGATATTTTCACTTCATATCGTTGAGACAAGGTAAACATTTCTGAAAAAAAGTAAAAAAGAAATTGGTGAGTGCAGTAGGAGATTCAAAACTTTTGCAGAACTTTTGGATGCAATGACTTCAATTTTGGCAGTGGATCCTACAGAAACAAGTCAACTGGAGACAAAGATTTAGGAATAAAGATGCTCACTGCAGCATCATTTAGAATACTGAAAAATAATGATGACTTAAAACAATAACACAGTAATAAGTGACAGAATTCTGGGAAATCAATACACGGAGTAATGTGTAGCCTCTAAGTTGTGTTTTTTTGGATAGGAGTAATGACTTAGTAGAATATATCAAAATTTTTAAAAATTCTCAAAACTTTAAACACATGATAATCTAAGTTTTGATTTTAAACATGTATTTGAAGAAAGATTTATAACATGTCAAAATTATCATAGTAATACTTAATATCTGGAATTTCAGTGATCCTTCCTTTTTCCTTTCCTTCCTTTCTTTTCTGTGTATTTTCTGAGTTTTCTACAATGGGTGTGAATTGATTTTATAATTATGGGTAGAGGTCAGGGAAATAAAAAGAGAATTTCCATGTTATGATGACTGAAAATGTATCATATTATCTGACTCCCTTAGTATCTAATCAGATAAAAAAAATTTTTTTCCACTCTATCAACTGCCACTAAAGAAGGAAAGAACTAGCCTAATATCTTAAGCTTTGAAAAGTGATGGCCTAAGAAACAGTATAATACACCTGAAACTAATGTAATTTTCTAAATCACTTATACTTAAATAAGAAGAAAAATGTGAAAGAAACAGTAACAGTATATTCAAGAGCAGAGGTGAAGGAAGTTTGGTTCCTAATGTCACCTCCCTCCCCAAAGTCATTATTTGAGCATGAAAAACCTTGAAAATTCTTGTTTTGATAGTCTCCCTCATTAAAAAGTAATAATAGAGAAGGATATTGTAGTATAGCCTGATCTTCTTCCATTTCTGACTGGTGAAAAGAAATAAACTAAAAACTCGAGAAAGGCTATCTCTCACTATAGGAAGTGAAATCTCCTGGGATTCATGCTAAACTGCAGAAAGACTTAAAACTCGGTAATACCCTCCATGTGAGTGGAACGAAAGCCAAACTTAGCTGAATGCACCTTATGTTGTGCTTCGTCGCTCAGTCGTGTCCAACTCTTGGCGACCCCATGGAATGTAGCCCGCCAGGCTCCTCTGTCCGCGGGATTCTCCAGGCAAGAATACTGGAGTGGGTTGCCATTCCCTTCTCCAGGAGATCTTCCCAACCCAGGAATCAAACCCAGGCCTCCCACATTGGAGGCAGATTCTTTACTATCTGAGCCACTAGGGAAGGCCTTAGTGTGAGACTTTAAAGATGATCTCAGGGCTTCCTTGGTGGCCCAGTGGTAAAGAATCCACCTGCCAACGCAGGACATGTGGGTTCAATCCCTGATCCAGGAAGATCCTGCGTGCCGGGGAGCCACTAAGCCTGTGCTCCACAACTATCGAGCCTGTGCTCGGGAGCCCTGGAGCCACAACTACTGACGCCCGCACGCCCTAGAGCCTGTGATATGCCACAGGAAAAGCCACCACAATGAGAAGCCAGAAATCAAATAAGTAAATAAAATGGCTATTAAAAAAATAAAGAGGATCTCAGAGTAGAAAGCAAATCCAGATATCCTAAAAAAAGATTATTTTGCCCAATCTGACATGGCTATTTGCTCAGACTACACAAAAGTGGGAAAAGGAAAAACTACCCAGCCCTCAGCCTCTACCTTAGAAGGGAGACAAAACAATGAGAGAAAGAAGAAACAGCGTTAAGAAGTCACACACAGGATCAGCGTACACGGAAGTCTGACAGCAAGCTGCCCAAGCGTGGACAGCAGAATGGGAAGGTTAAATATACCAGATTGCAAAATGATATCATTGAAAAAAATCTTTCAGGAACATAGGAAAAGGAGCAGATCACCACAGTGCTGAGAAAAAAATGGGAAGGTTAAATATACTGGATTGCAAAATCAATGATGTACATGTATGAACATAATTAGGATCACTAAATCATAAAAGCCAACAAATGAAAAAGAAGATACATATATAGGTACAATGTAAGAAAATTAGCTTAACGAAAAGCAGAAAGGGCACATTATATTATAAGAAAATCTAATAAACAACATTCATCACTAAGATATATCCTACTTATATTATTAAAAATCAAGAATGAAGAATGGCTTCTTCAGTCATTCAGATAGGAAAAGCAAGGGGAAATTATCAGGCTGACCTAAAAGTTGTGCAGCTGAAAACAATGATATGAAGTTCATAGGGCGAGACTGACCCAAGGATATAATATCAAACCTGCTCATAGTCGTTCAAATTAAAAGGAAACCAGAAAAGGCATCTCTTGCCTTTTGAGATGGTCCACTCTCTGTCTCTGGAGTGTGTTTCTCTCTAAATAAATCCAATTCTTACCTTAAAAAAAAGGGCAGGGGACCAGAAAAGCTTTCAAAAACTCAATAATGCATTGCGTGCATGCTCAGTCGCTTCAGGCGTGTCTGACTCTGTGTGACCCCCTGGACTGTAGCCCACAAAGCTTCTCTGTCCATGGGATTCTCCAGGCAAGAATCCTGGAGTGGGTTGCCATTCCCTCCTCCAGGGGATCTTTCCAGCCCAGGGATCAAACTCGCATTTCCTACATTGCAGATGGGTTCTTTACCCCTTGAGTTACGTGGGAAGCCTGCATAATGCATTATCCTTCCTCAAAAAAGAATTTTTACTTCAGTACATTTATCTTTTATAGAGTTCAGTGAAAATGAGCTATATCTCAGTAGCAGTGAGGACCCGTAAAAGCCAGATTTTGGTCTCTCATTACCACTAATAATGGCTAATAATTACCTGATAATGCTTAGTGGAAATATGGTTGAACATAGGCCTCTGGCAGGAAAAATACAAGATAAGGCTAGAAATCAAGAAACATCTCAAAGACTGAAAGGAGATCTGTCCAAAAGCCCCGGGATTCAGGCTGAAGAAGCTCTCACCGGCCAAATGTGGAAAACCTTGAGCATCAGAAAAAACACAGCTGTGGTAAAGGGTAATAATCCTTTCAATAGAGAAAAAAATTGGTGGGTTTCTATTGATGACTGAAAACGAGGATTGACATTTGTTATTGTTCAGCTGCTAAGTCATGTCTCACTCTTTGCTACACCATGGACTGCAGCACGCCAGGCTTCCCTGTCCTTCACTATCTCCCAGAGTTTGCTCAAATTCACGTCCATTAAGTTGGTGATGCCATCCAACCGTCTCATCCTCTGTCACACCCTTCTCCTCCTTGTTGTTGTTATTGACATACTAGCTAAAAATATGACATCATCTACGCAGTAATTTACCTTGCCAAGCATCAGTGACTGCTGAAACCAATCAATAAGAAAGTTGTGAGAGAATAGGTTGTATAGATACTCTCAAAACAGCACCTCAGAATTCACTCAATTATACAGGAAAACAGGTACCATTACAATGGAGCAATCTAGTAATACCACCATGAAAAATAATCAAATTTAGCATCACTGATAATTAAACAAATAAGAATTGTGGACCTTCTTAAAGAGGCAATGGGAATTATATAACATCTCCCATAGTTCTCCTATCCAAAACATTTGATCTGTGTATAATCATCCAGGTTTGGACATATTCTACAGAATACTCAGCCCAGAATCTTCAAATACCTCAATTTCATGAAAACTTAAGGAGTCTACAGAGACATAACAAGTGCAATGTGTGAATCTAGATTGGGTAAAAAATAAAACCTTATATAGAGAAAAAATTAATGAAAAAATAGGTTAAGTGCATTGTGGTAACTGTATGTTAAATAATATTATTGCATCAATATTCAGTTTCTTGTTTTGATAATGATGTTGTTGCTTTGTAAGAAAACACTGAAGCATCTACAAGTAAAGAATCAGGTGGAAGTTTTTTATAAAGTTCCTTGGTATAGGTACAATTCTTGGATTAGCAAATCACAAGGAAGAAGCTACCTAGAAAAATGTATTAAGTGTATCATGAATGATACATCACTGAGTATCTAATTCTTTGGAGGGTTAATAATCAAATAAAAGAAAATTTCTGCTCTTGATAGACTCACCAGAAAGTGATCCAACAAGCCAAATGGCAACATGTAAGTATAAGAACATAGGAAACTCAATAATCATCAATAGGCATTTACTATACACTTCTCGCACTCCTTACTGTGACAACTTCTTACAAGTATGAAGTAGGAAAAATGCCCACGAAGTATAAAGTCTAGTTGGCAAGACATATCTTGTACAGATGAAACAATTTAAAAGCAGTACAAGACACCATGTCCTCAAAGGCCGATTTCTGTGGTTTGAACTAAAAATGTAATAGGAATTTTTGGAAGGAAGAGACCAATGTCGGATGAAGTCGCTGGGAATTGGGGCTTGTCACACATTAAAACAAGCACAGAACTTGATCTTAGTGCAAAACTACCCACATGTGTGCGGAGGAAATTCACTAATGGGGAGTGTGTGATGAAAGTCAGGTTTTATTCATCAGAAGAGCTTCCATGGCTGGGGGTGGGGGAGCGGTGTGGGTAGACTTTTGAGCAACATTTGAAGGAGAGTTGCAAAATTATAGGCCTCGTTAAATATATGTTAGAGAGAAACCGACCCCAGAGATTCATTTTTCCAGGTTCACACATTTATGAGTAGAGAATCTCGGGCCCAGGAAAGGCTGTAATTTGTAAGAAAGAAAGCAGAAATTTGGTCAATGGCAGAAAACTGGGTGGGAATCAAGCAACCAGGTCAACTCTGGCAAGCCATTCAGCATTTCTGAACCTTTGGTAACATAGTAGCTGGGATATCTTCCAACTGGGTTAGGTGTCCTTTGAATCTGAGTCCCCTTAAGGACTTACCAGACCAAGTGGATATGGAAATGACTGGGCAAGACTTCTGATGGTAGGTCATGGAAACACTCCTCCTTGGCATCTTGAGCTGTCATGTTACAAGTCCAACCACTCAGGGGCCACCATGCTACATGAAGCCAGGCTCCACGGAGATGTCCTGGAGGATACAAAATAATACAGGAGAAAGAAGAACATCCAAGGAACACCAAGGCTGAGGACATGTGAGGGAAGAAGCCACTTCTGAAGCGGCTCCTCCAGTCCAGCTGCCCCAGCTGAGGCCATGTGGGTTACAGATGAATCTCCAAGTCCATCTTGAATTTCTGACCAACACCTGTGTGTCAAATTAAAAAGCTGTTTTAAACCACTAACCTTTGATGCAATGTGCATGCATGCTAAGTCGCTTCAGTTGTGTCCAACTCTGTGCAAAACCCTACGGACTATTGCCTGCCAGGCTCCTCTCTTCGTGGGATTCTCCAGGCAAGAATACTGGTGTGGGTTGCTATGCCCTCCTCCAGGGCATCGTCCCGACCCAGGGATCGACCCTTCGTCTCTTATGTCTCCTGCGTTGGCATGTGGGTTCTTTTCAACTAGCACCGCCTGGAAAGCTCTTGAAGCAGTGTCCTCCAAAGTAATAGACAGTCCACTAGTTGCTGCTGTCTCTTGATAACTTTATATTTTTCTGCTTTTAGAAAATTCCACAAGAAAAAAAGGTTTACAAATGATGGGTTAAAGAAATAGGCAAGTAAGCAGGTAACAAGTTTCTTTAAATAGAATGGTAGCTTGTCACAGAAATAATAGGAAGTACCTTTGGGAATCAAGAGGGGGCCAAAAATTAAGATTTTTATGTTGTTACCTAAGGATATGGAAGCTTAATTCTGGCTGGCAAAAAAATATCACTGTTTCTCTTAACTTTATGTAACTGTAATGAAAGGCTTTCAAACTGTGGTGCTGGAGAAGATTCTTGAGAGTCCCTTGGACTGCAAGGAGATCAAACCAATCAATCCTAAATAAAATTAATCTTGAATATTTGTTGGAAAGACCGATGGCTGAAGCTGAAGCTCCAATACTTTGGCCACCTGATATGAAGAACCGACTCATTGGAAAAAACCCTGATGTTGGGAAAGATTGAGGGCAGGAAAAGAATGGAGCAACAGAGGATGAGATGGTTGGATGGCATCACTGATTTGATGGTCATGAGTTTGAGCAAACTCCAGGAGATGGTGAAGGACAGGAAAGCCTGGCGTGCTGCAGTCCATGGGGTCACAAAGAGTTGGACATGACTTAGCAACTGACCAACAATTTACAGTCTTCTCTTTGAGTCTAACTATCCTTTCTGTAACATCTGAATGATAATATTTGTTCTCCCCATCTCAAAGAGGGTTGTGATGGCAGAACATGACTGTCACCGATGCACTTCACCAAGATCTGCTCTCTCTCTCCACCTTCCAGGTACATGATGAGATCATACTTCTGTCACCCTGTGGTTGAGTGAGGTCATGTGATCAGACATTTGAGCTGTGAGCATAAGTAACACATATCACTTCCAAGCCAGGGCATTTAATTGCCAGGTCTAGACCTTCCAGAGTTCTCTTTCCCTGCTCAACAACTGACATAGTCTGGGCCCAGCATCCTGAATTCCTGGATAAACCTGGTGATCAAGGAGCCCGGCCAAGCCATGAAAGACATATAACCTGAATGAGAAGTAAACCTTTGATCATTTAAGTCAAAGAGATTCTGAAAATGGCTCCTTAATGCAGCATGGTATAGCCTATTCTGACTGATGCAACGAAGACAATTGGAAATACTCTTGGAAATGGAGAAATGATACAAAGGTGTGATATACTGTTCAGTTCAGTTCAGTCACTCAGTCATGTCCAACTCTTTGCGACCCCATGGACTGCAGCAGGCCAGGCCTCCCTGTCCATCACCAACTCCCGGAGCTTGCTCAAACTCATGACCATTGAGTCAGTGATGCCATCCAACCATCTCATCCTCTGTCGTCCCCGTCTCCTCCCGCCTTCCCTCCTTCCCAGCATCAGGGGCTTTTCAAATGAGTCAGCTCTTCGCATCAGAATAGACAGCAACAGGTCTATGAGTAGGGCAGCAATCCAGAATGCCTCCATCAGCGGTGTAAGGCGAATTTTTCATGTCCCATCTTGATTAACAAGTCATTCAGCTCCTTAGAGTCAACTTTCTCTGTGTAGATAATAAGGATGAGGATGGTGGTGGTGACAGCAGAAGAGGTTGGAAGAATACCTACCATGTGATTGGAAACCGCTGATCCGTGACTTCTGATCCTCACCACATATCTGTAGGATGGGCTTGACCATCCTTGTTTCCACACTATAGGGACTGAGTCCAAAGAAGTTTAATAGTGTGTTCTTTCCATCTCCTTCCAACCTTTGGGTCTCCATTTAGGAAAGGAAGTCTAGGCTGTGGTAAAGAAAAGCGATGGGCTTCTCTATTAAACTCATATTTACTGTTGTTCAGTCGCCAAGTTGTGTCCGACTCTTTGTGACCCCATGGACTGCAGCACACCAGGCTTCCCTGTCCGGAGTTTGCCCAAGTTCATGTCCATTGAACTGGTGATGCCATCCAGCCGTCTCATCCTCTGTCACCCTCTTTTCCTTCTGCCTTCAATCATTCCCAGTATCAGGGTCTTTTCCATATAGAACATGGCAAATGTTCTGAACATGTCATATGCTTGCTTTCACTGATGTCTTAGAGGGAAGCTGAGACCAGCCGAGACAACTCTGCATCCAAGTCATCTGGTACCCATGTGTGGGGATGTGCGTGCTTCCCTGTGTTCTCACGGGATGGCACAGATATTAATTGCTTAATATGTGAGAGACAGGGGCTGGGAAGAATAATCCTCCATGCCAGAGCCAGCTTGGTTTCACCTTCATGGGCCTCATGCACTACTCACAGGCCTCTTGGGGCTTGAAAGCACCAATAGGAGCGGTAGCCCCACTCAGGGCATGCAGGGGGTGGCATCGAGACCATAGTCTGACCCAATTAAGGACAGATGGTGAACTTGAAGGGTAAAGATGTTCAAAATATCCTGGTCCCACCCCAAATTTTGGGTGGCCCTAACCCAGCCTGGAACCAGCATTTGCATGCAGAGATCTTAAATTAGAGCACATCAAATAATTCATTTCAGAGCGTTTCAGTCTGGTCTAGGATAATCAGGACATTGGAAGAGTAGGGGGCAGAGACCAGAAAAGCTCATACTGATGTGATTCTTGCTGCGACACGGATCTGAGCAAGATTTCACAGATGTGGCCTCCACCCCTCTCCTTGAGACACCAGCCTCTCTCATCCTCAGATTATCAACCCCCTGCCTTCTGCTAGGTCTCATCCTAAGCCTCAGGTATCACCCTCCCTTCCTGTCCTTTCTCTTAAGAAATTCCACTTCCTTCTCCAAGACACCTCCGGGAAAGGAGGTCTCCTGTTCCACACACCTTGGCTGAGTTCAGAACTCTGCTTCTGAACCATATCTCTGAAAGGTATCTCAATGCCTTTCCTTCCAGAATCACTTCCCAGGGGTATGTGTATTACAACGTGTAACTTCCCTTGGCTTCCTAGACAGGAATAGGCCATTTCCTCATTTACTCCTTCAATTAACAGGAGTTAATTGGCCACTCAAAGTGCAAGGCAGTGGGCTTGGCAAAGCCATGGATCATGGAGGCACCAACCCCGTCCTTTTGGTACCTCCACGCCCAAACGATCCTCCCTCACATGCTTCTGTCTAATTAGGTCCCCGTCCTTTTCAATGCGGAGCTGATAAACCTCTATCAATTAGTGGAATAGCTGCAATTAAAAAAAAAAGACTATGCAGGGACTTCTCTGATGGTCTAGTGGTCAAGCTCCACTCTTCTATGGCAGGGGGTGCAGGCTCATCCTTGGTCTGGGTGTGCATTGAGTGTATTATATACCTAGAGTAAAAATGTACAGTAATCATTTTGCATGCAGTCACAGACAATGCAGAGTAGAGCGCCTCGGACTCCAAGCACGTTTCTTTGCAACCCCACGGACAGTAGCACGCCAGGCTCCTCTGTCCTCCACCAGCCCCTGAAGCTTGCTCCGATTCATGCCCACTGAGTCGGGAATGCTGTCTAACCATCTCATCCTCTGCCGCCCCCTTCCCCTTTCACCTTTAATCCTGCATCAGGATCTTTTCCGATGAGTCAGTTCTTCACATCAGGTGGCCAAAGTATTGGAGCTTCAGCTTCAGCAGCAGACCTTCCAATGAATATTCAGGGTTGATTTCCTTTGGGACTGACTGGTTTAATATTAGGTCCATTTTTTCCTTTTTTTTAAATTAATGTATTTTAATTGGAGGCTAATTACTTTACAGGATTGTGGTGGGTTTTGCCATAGGTTGACATGAATCCGCCATGAGTGTACCTGTGGCCCCCGTCCTGACCCCACTCCCACCTCCCTCCCCATCCCATCCCTCAGCGTTGTCCCAGGGCACTGGCTTTGAGTGCCCGGTTTCATGCATCAGACGTGGACTAGTCATCTATTTCACATATAGTAATATACATGCTTCAATATTAGATCTATTTTAACAAATGTTATCACTTAATTCCCATGGCTCTACAAAGTATTATGAACGACTCTGAAGAGAATTAAAAAAGTATAAATGAAATAGATATATATGAAGAATCAACATCATTTGCTATGCTAGTCTTTTGGATTACATTTTTTGATGTGTTTTTTTTTTTGTAAATTTCCTCTTTAATTTCCACCTTGTTAATGTGTTGAGGGGAATCTCATGAGGAAGGAAGATTACATGACAGGAGCCTAAGGGAAGTAAAAACTCTCCTCCTACTTGTCTAGCTGAAGAAGGGTTGCTGTGCTTATTTGCTCAGTCGTGTCTGACTCTGCGACCCCTGGACTGTGGCCCACCAGGCCCCTCTGTCCATGGGATTCTCCAGGCAAGAATACTGGGGTGGGTCGCCATGCCCTTCTCCAGGGGATCTTCCTGACCCAGGGATCAAACCAGGTCTCCTGCATTGCAGGCAGATTCTTTAGTGTCTGAGCCACCAGGGAAGCCCCAAGTCTTAATGGGAAAAAGGGTTAATGTGGAAAAGTTTTGATGGGGCCTGAGAAGACCTGTGGAAGGTAAGCGCCAAACCAGGGGCAAAGCTACATACACCACGTAGGCAAGACGTGTGGTTTCACCACAAACCTCTCTCTGCCTCAGCATCACATATGTGTTCTCTGGCTTTATCTTCACTCTGGGCCCTCTGACTTCCCTGGCGGCATCTGCCTACAGTTTGGGAGACCTGGGTTCGATCCGTGGGTTGGGAAGATCCCCTGGAGAAGGAAATGGCAACCCACTCCAGTACTCTTGCCTGGAAAATCCCATGGACAAAGGATCCTGGTAGGCTACAGTCCATGGGGTTGCAAAGAGTTGGACACGACTGAGCGACTTCACATTCACTTTCACTTTCTGAGCCCTCCGAAGGTGTTTAGCCTATATCTTATCCACATGGAGGCCTGGTTTGATCATTTAAGCCCTTCCGGCTTTACCTTCATTTTGCTTAAATGTCCTTTCAATCATCCAGTTTCTCCACCATTTGGGCCAGTACCGGCCCACTTAGCCCCTACCCCTGGGAATACCCTCACTTTTCTGTCTATCCACACCATCCCATGTCCAGCCAAACCTTATCTTCAGTCTTCATTTCTGCATAAAATCTTCCCAGAGACTAGCCTTTTTCTAGAACATTCTAAATTATAAACGGCTGGTTTTCCCTCTCCTGTCCTGTACGTTAGTCATCATTTGGCAGCTTGTCTTCCCAAAGTGATCATGAGCTCAGTCCTAGCACAACAGTATACCTCCTAAACCTCTGTGTCCAATACAGTGTCTGGGGCCCTGAAATAGATACGGAAAGAAACTGCTGGATAGACTGTTGAGTGCCCTCCATATAATCCACCCACAAGGGGCAGTCACATTTGACTCCACCTGCAGGCCCCTTTGAAGAAAACAGGCTGGTTAATTGAAAATAATTGGTCAATTCCATTCTTTAAAAAAAAAAAAAATCAATTCACCCATTTGTTTAATTGAATTAACTGGAAAATGCAGTTTTGCTTGTGTAGAACTGAGTTAAAAGGAAATGACCTCAGTAGTTTTCAAATTAAATCGTGTCAGAGAAAGATCATTTCAAATTGGCAGCTTGCAATGGAAACTATTTCACATTGCAATGCGCTTTCCCCCCTTAAACGCCTGACTGTTTTATTATTGTAGGACTGCTTATAAGCATGGTCAAAATGACCCCAGGGTCTGGATTTCTAAATCAAATGGCCCTGGCGTGTTCTTTTTCTGTCCAAAGTTACAAGGCTGAATGAAGATTTGTGTTTGACACATTCAATAAATAATAACAGAAAGAATTCTGTGTATTACTGATGTTTTCACGAGAAAGCTTTACCTAATTAACCCAGTATCATAAAACTACATGGAATAGTTAATGTGTGTTTTAATTTTGCAGCCTGGGTAACATATCTGTGAACAGCGGTAGAGAGAGCATATTATACAGGATCAACAGTTTGCAGATAAGTGCAGAGGGGACTTGACAAAAAAAAGAAAAAAAAAGGTATTGGCTTAAATGTCTACAGATCAGCGCCTCTTAAGCATTCCTATCTATCCTGCTCTAGACAGCAAAGTGTCTGTTCTTATCCACTGGCAAATCCGCTCGTCATCTCTTAGAGAGTGGTGGGCGGGCAGGAACCAGCCACTAGGCTAGCTGGAAAACTCTTATCCCAGCGCCCGATTCTCAAAAGGTCAATCCAGTTTACTGGCAATGACGATGCCTGTCTGGCTAACAAAACACAAGCCAAGTCATCCTGACCTATTTCATCTATTTAAATCCTCTTTGGCCTTCTCTGAACCTCAGGTTTGAGGTTACTTACCATGTGATGAGAAAAGTCAGAAGCAACCCCATGGTCTGAACAGGACAGAAGGGACCCTCAATGAGAATCCCAGTGTGTGCCCGTGTGGGGGTGCGTCGGGCAGAAGGCGGGAGAGAAAGGAGTAGCCGATGCTTCTGCCGGAGTTTTCACTGTGTGCCGGGCACTGTCGTGGGCGCTAGGACTTGCCTGATCCCTGCTCACAAGAGGCTGGGGCGGAACGCTAGAGGGGAATGAGCTTGAGCAACAGGTCAATCAGGAATTATATGCAGATTTCCAAGGAAGCCGTTTAGAAGAGCGCCTGGTCAGGATGGAAGGCTCTATGGACACCGGGACATACCTAAGGAATAAGTACCCAGAGTAAAGGGGGGATGCGGGCAGACAGCGCGGTGAAGGGGAAGCATGAGGCGAAGAAAGCGCTAGAGGCACGCAGGCCAGAGCCGTCAGGGTTTGTTTATTTTTTTCCCACTTTTTTTTAAAAATCAAAATATAGGGGTGGGATGGGGAGGGAGATGCGAGGGAGGTTCAAAGGGGAGGGGATATGTGTATATGGCTGATTCACGTTGAGGTTTGACAGAAATCAAAATTCTGTAAAGCAAGTATCCTTCAATAAAAAAGTAAAAAGAAAAAAAATCAAAATATAGTTGATTTACAATGGTGTGCTAGCTTCAGGTGTACGGCAAAGTGATCTCATTATATGTGTGTGTATATATATGTATAGATATTTCTCCTTTCAGATGTCTTCCATTATAGGTTATTAGAGGATACTGAATACAGTTCCCTGTGGTTTGTAGTAAGCAGGTCCTTGTTTCTTTTATATACAGTAGTGTGTATCTGTTAATCCAGATTCCTAACGTATCCGTCCCCTGTCCTTTCCTCCTTAGTGGCCATAAGTTTGATTTCTGTGTCTGTGAGTCTATTTCTGTTTTGTAAATAACATCCGTTGTATTGTGTTTTAAGATTCAGCATATGATTTTTGTCTTTGTCCGACTTACCTCACTTAGTATGATAACCTCTCGGTCCATCCATGTTGCTATAAATGGCATGATTTCATTCTTTTTTGTGGCTGAGTAATAGTCCACTGTATGTCAAATAGGCTGTGAGCTGAACTGAAGATATGATTTGCCCTCAGTGTCTCCAAAACGACTGAGCAAGAATCTGCCAAGGCAGGGGCAATGCTTGTCCGCTTTTGCACCTGCTTGATGGGTGATTCTGAAGCAAACCCCTTGCTAAGAACTTTTGCCTTAGCAAGTTGCAATTTTGGTCGGAGTGAGAAAAAAACAAAAACTGGCTACAGATGAGGAGCCTAATAGGAGGGCGGAAAGGCCTGAGCAAGGGCTTCGTGTGCTCCCTGAGGAGGGCGACCTGATCCTGAAAGCAATGGAGAAGCAGAAAAGGATTTTAATTAAGAAATCATATGCTTAGGTACACATTTTTAAAGGTTGCTTTGGCACCCTGGGGAAGAATGGGTGTGGGTCTGAGGACTAAAGGGAAATGAAGCAAAGGAGGAGCTGGCCATAGGCAGGGGTCCAGCAGCTTACTGCAGTAGGCTTGATGGGAGGGAGTGGTGAGACCCGGAAAGAAATGCAGAGATGTGACTTGTCACCCCCTTGGATGAGAGGGTAGGACCTAAACTGTCTTCAGTTTAGGACAGTTTATGCAGTGGGGAAGAAAGAGTTGCTATGAATACATTCTTTCCCTCTTTCTGCTGTAACAAATTACAATAAACTTGATGGCTCAAAACAACACAAATTTGTCATTTTATGGTTCAGGAGTTGTCCAAAAGTCCAAAATGCATCCAGAGCAATGTGCTCTTTCTGGAAGCTCGAGAGTAGAATTCATTTCCTTGTCTACAGCTTCTAGAAGCTGCTCCATCCTTGACTCATGGCCCCACGTGACTCCTACTTGTTCCCATTCTCACCTCTCCTTCTCCGACTTTCCTCCCTCCTGTTTCCCCTGGAGAGCACATTGCTGAAGGCTTGGGATGACCCTGGGCCCGCCTGGAAAGTCCAAGGTAATCGTCCCATCTCAGGGTTTTTAACCTCATCTGCAAAGTCCCTTTTGCTGTATGAGGTAACCTATCCACAGGGTCCAGAGATTAGGATGTGGACATCTTTGGAAAGGGCTTCTCTGGAGGCTCAGCGGTAAAGAATCAGCCTGTTAATGTAGGACACGTGGGTTTGATCCGTGGGTTGGGAAGATCCCCTGGAGAAGTAAATGGCAACCCACTCTAGTAGTCTTGCCTGAAGAATCCCATGGACAGAGGAGCCTGCCGGGCTACAGTCCATAGGATCACAAAGAGTCAGATACGACTTTGCTACTTAGCATGCATGCATGCATGCGTGTTTATAATTCTGCCTAACACCATAGGGTTCAGAAGGGGAGGGTATAGGGCAGAGGAGATGATTTCAGTCTGAATATATTAAACGTTTGATGTGCTCCAAGGCCATCCAAGTGAAAATGCCTGGTTTGTGGTTGAATACCAGGGGCTGAGCTTCAGGATGGAGTTCTGTCCTGGGGGATGGAAACTCCTGAGTCATCGGCATGGATGTATAGGCGAAGTTTTTATGTCCATGAGGTTATACATGGATCAGGGAGGACTGAGATCAGAGCCTTGGGGTGCACCAGCGTTTAAGTGGTCAAGGGAAGAGAAGGCAAAGGACATTGAGAAGTAGTAGGTAGAGTTAGAAAGCAACCTCAGAGCTATGGGAGGGAGGACTATATACGAGGAGGGAAAGTGTCAAATGCCAAAGACAGATCAGACACGGCAAGGGTGAAAATGTACCTGAGGGCTTTGGCCACACAGAAATACAGGTGACCCAAGGAGACAGAAGCTTCCAGAAATAACCAGATTGCACCGGGGAAACAGGTAAAGAGCAGTGAGCAAACAGAGACAGAAATAAACACAGTAGACTCCTCCGTAAAGTTTTTATGGAATATTTTAAACATAAGGGATTCCCAGGTGGCTCAGTGGGTAAAGAATCGCCTGCCAACACAGGAGACACAGGAGATGTGGGTTTGATCCCGGGGTGGGGAAGATCCCCTGGAGGAGGAAATGGCAACCTACTCCAGTTTTCTTGCCTGGAGAATCCCATGGACAGAGGAGCCTGGTGGGCTACAGAGTCAGACACAGCTGAGTGACTGAGTGCACACGTGCGCACGCACACACGTGCACACACACACACACACACACACACACACACACACACGGGAAGTATAGAAAATCATCCTAGCCGTCCCTCTAATTAGCTTTTTCAAAGCTTAGTGTTACATTATCATTGCTTCAGACTCTTCAAAAACAAAAATAAGATGCTACAGACACAGATGAAACTGTTTCCTTCTTCCATTCAATGCTCCTTTCTCTGGCCCCAGTGGACCCACCACCCTGAGAGTTTGGGGTGGCTCATTTTGTGCCTGTGTATAAAATTACTACATATGTACATATTAATGAAAAGTACGTGATATTGTTTAGAACATTCCCAAATTTCACACAAATGGACTCCTAATGTATACCATTGGGCAATTTGAGTTATTCATTCAGTATTACGATTTTGAAGTGCTTTCACTGTAACTGCTATATAATATTCTATTATGACTATAATACAATTTAGGTATCTATCTTTCCTGGTGGTTAACAGTTAATTTGTTTGTATTTTGTTAGTACAAATGATGACGCAGTGAACATTCTTGTCTTAGTTTGTTCTGGCTGCCATACCAAATTATCACCGACTGGGTGATGGACAGAACAAACGTTTATCTCTCACAGTTATAGAGGCCGAGAAGTTCAAGATCACTTTGCTGAAAGATTTGGTTCTTGATGACAGCCCTCCTCTTCCTATCCACCTGTTCTGATTTTATCAAACTTGTTTTGGCTTTGTAATTTCTATTTTAATGGGGGTTACACCTTTTCCAGGCTTCCCAGGTAGCGCGAACGGTGAAGAACCCACTTGCCAATGCAGGAGGCATAAGAGATGAGGGTTCAATCCCTGAGTCAGGAAGATCCCCTGGAGGAGGGATGGCTACCCACTCCAGTATTCATGCCTGGAAAATCCCACGGACAGAAGAGCCTGGCGGGCTACAGTCCATAGGATCACAAAGAGACGGACACGGCTGAAGTGACAGCATACACATGCATACACCTTTTACATTTTTAAAGCATTCTAAATGTAATAATTTTAGTGTCTTTGGCAGATTTGTATTTTAAATTTGTTTCATCTGGAGTGAATTCTGAATCAAATTGATTTTAGTTCTTTCAGTTCAGTTCAGTTGCTCAGCCATGTCCGACTCTTTGCGACCCCATGAATCGCAGCATGCCAGGCCTTCCTGTCCATCACCAACTCCCAGAGTTTAGTCAAACTCATGTCCATCGAGTCAGTGATGCCATCCAGCCATCTCATCCTCTGTCGTCCCCTTCTCCTCCTGCCCCCAATCCCTCCCAGCATCAGGGTCTTTTCCAATGAGTCAACTCTTCACATGAGGTGGCCAAAGTACTGGAGTTTCAGCTTCAGCATCAGTCCTTCCAATGAACACCCAGGACTGATTTCTTTTACTATTCTGGTGGAGATACATCAGAGTGGATTAATAGGGAGTGGGGGGTAGGTATTACTCCCAACAGTGACCTCTTGGTGGGGCAGGTGGGTGGGGGTGGGGTGGGGAGTGGTTCTTAAAGCAAAACAAATGCCAAAGAATGGACTGAGCAATGCACTGGGCAACACGCAGTGTTACAGGGAAGCCCAGATCACTGTTTCATTCCACCTTGAACTTCTCCTGAAGCCTCTCTCCCAGGTTAGAGTTTATGCTCTTTTTTCTTAAGTCAATGATTCTTTGTTCCTATTTCCATTATCAGCTGCCTTGTATCTGTTCATTTGCACAAGAGTTTTCTTTTTAGATAATAAGTGCTGGTCTCTTTTTCATTTTTTAATCTTATTTAGAGCTGCACTTGGAAAACAGTAGATAGCGAAATATTTGTTGAATTAGTAAATTTTTGTCATTAAAGAAATTACAGCTTTGGGGAAAAAAAGATTGTGATACCTGACCTATGAAAGTGATAGATGAAGTGCTTGAGGGTGATGTGTACTGAAGCCAGAAACTTAATCTGCAATGGATCCGAAGTAAGAGGAATAGAGGGACAGCTACACACACAATAAAGCAAGTATAGGAAAATATTTACAGGAGATTCTAGGTCAGGGGTCAGGACATGCCTGTTTTGTAAATAAAGTTTTATTGGAACACAGCCATGCCCACTCATTTTGATTTGCATCCTGTCTATGGCTGCCTTTGCATCACACCAACAGAGCTGAGTAGTCGTCAGAGACCACACGTCCTGCAAAGCCTTCAGTATTTACTACCCTATCCTTTACTGGAAAAGTGCAGTTATCTGTTTCTAGGCAATGGGTGTATGAGTACTCACTCTGTAATGCTTTTGACTTTTCTATATGTTTTAAAAATTGTATAATAACACATTGGGGGAAAAAAAGACAGCAGTCTAAGAAGATGATTAGAAATCCAACTGCATATAAGGAAGTGCCAAAGGAGATGATAAAAAGGAATAAAGATAGAATAATAGATGGGCAGTCGGGGCAAGATTATTAGCGACCAGAATTAACACTGATCATCTCAAGCAAGAGGAGAGTGCTAAGGATTGGAAGGGTTGCTAGGATTAGAGAGGAGTGGGAGGCTTTCTGAGGAATACATTGGGTGGGTGCTTGCTAACGCAGACAACAGTCCATCACCCACCCACACAGAAACACACAACACAAACAAGACCAGTATCAGTGAGTCAGTAGATACTCAGTCACACGCAGAGAAGTTTTGCTTTCCTTGCACCCGGGGGAAGTGAGAGCAGTTTTGAAGCGAGGAGGATCTGAGAAGGGGAGAAAGAGAAGCTTGAGGGCATGGGGATGTTTGCACCCCACTCGGTTTCTTGGGCAGGCTTTGAGCCCACCAGGGAGCGTCTGGAAAGCAGAAGCTGGTGAAATGGCTGTGAAGAGACTGTTGAGACATTGAGTCAGGGCAGGCTGAGATTGAAAGGAAAGGCCGTGTCCGCATCACCTGCGCGGGGCGCTAAGCAGTCACAGCCTTTCAGAGCACCTTCATCCAGCACACAGGCTTGGGGGTCCTCCTGGGGAAACTGTCCATGGTGAGGACTCTCTGGACACAGGATGAAACCAGCCCTCACTGACTGTTCACGTGACTTTCCGGCTCTCTCTCATCATTATCAGGGCTTTAACTTTCCGGGACTCTCCTGTCTGAGCAAATGGTCTGCTTGTTCATTGTGGAAACTTCCCAATTGAGTCCTGAAAGACCGCTCCACCCTTCAGTGGAAAATATCACCCGCCAGTTCAACCTAAGAGTCTCTGACTCCCAGGCTTCAAAATCCTCACTTTGCTGTTCCCACCAAATCCTGGGCTATTGTGATCATTACCTGATGCTAACTGAGCCCCCAACTTGAAAGAGCCACCGTAAACTAAATTCTAATTCTCAGTACAACTCGACCTTATCTCCCAACTCTGAGATGCTAGCAAAGCTTCCTAAGGCGGTGTTCTCCTTACCACAGTAAGCAGTACACTCAGCTTGGTCTTATCAATATTATTACCACGCACATATGGGTACCTTACTTTTGACAAAGGAGGCAAAAAGATACAATGGGGAAAATATAGCTACTTCAATAAGTGATGCTGGGAAAACTGGACAGCTATGTGTAAAGAATGAAATGAGAACACTTCCTAACACCATACGTAAGATAAACTCAAAATGGATTAAAGATCTAAATGTAAAACCAGAAACTATAAAACTCTCAGAGGAAAACATAGGCAGAACACTCAATGACATAAAGCAAGAACTTCTATGACTCACCTCCTAGAGTAATGGAAATAAAAACAAAAATAAACAAGTAGGACCTAGTTAAACATAAAAGCTTTTGCACAGCAAAGGGAACTATAAACAAGGTGAAAAGACAACCCTCAGAATGGGAGAAAATAATAGCAAATGAAACAACTGACAAAGGATTAATCTCCAAAATATACAAATCAATACCAGAAAAACAAATAACCCAATCAAAAAGTGGGGAAAAGACCTAACCAGACATTTCTCCAAAGAAGACATACAGATGGCTAACAAACACATGAAAAGATGCTCAGTATCGCTCATTATTAGAGAAATGCAAATTAAAACTACAATGAGATATCACCTCATACCAATCAGAAAGGCCATCATCAAAAAGTCTACAAACAGTAAATGCTGGAGAGTGTGTGGAGAAAGGGGAACTCTGTTACACTGTTGGCGGGAATGCAAATTGATACAGCCACTATGGAAGATGGTATGGAGATTCCTTTAAAAGCTAGAGAGAAAATCCACCATATGACCCAGAAATCCCACTACTAGGCATATACCCTGAGGAAACCAAAACTGAAAAAGACACATGTACCCCAGTGTTCACTGCAGCACTGTTTACAATAGCGAGAACATGGAAGCAGCCGAGATGTTCATCGACAGATGAATGGATAAAGAAGCTGTAGTACATATACACAATGGGATATTACTCAGCCATAAAAAGGAATGCATTTGAGTCAGTTCTAATGAGATGGATGAACATAGAGCCTTATTATACAAAGTGAAGTAAGTCAGAAAGAGAAAGATAAATACCGGAAATGCTGGGCTGAATGAAGCACAAGCTGGAATCAAGATTTCTGGGAGAAATATCAATAACCTCAGATATGCAGATGACATCATCCTTGTGGCTGAAGGCAAAGAGGAACTAAAGAGCCTCTTGATGAAAGTGAAAGAGGAGACTTAAAAAGCTGACTTAAAACTCAGCATTCAAAAAATGAAGATCATGGCATCTGGTCCCATCACTTCATGGCAAATAGATGGGCAAACAATGGAAGCAGTGAAAGATTTTATTTTCTTGGGCTCCACAATCACTGCAGATGGTGACTGCAGCCATGAAATTAAAAGACACTTGCTCCTTGGAAGGAAAGCTATGAGAAACCTAGACAGCATATGAAAAAGCAGAGACATTACTTTGCCAACAAAGGTTCATCTAGTCAAAGCTATGGTTTTTCCAGTAGTGAAATTTGGACCATAAAGAAAGCTGAACACCAAAGAATTGATGCTTTTGAACTGTGGTGTTGGAGAAGACTCTTGAGAGTCCCTTGGACAGCAAGGAGATCCAACTAGTCCATCCTAAAGGAAATCAGCCCTGAATATTCATTGGAAGGACTGATGCTGAAGCTGAAGCTCCAATACTTTGGCCACCTGATGGGAAGAACTGACTCCTTAGAAAAGTCCCTGATGCTGGGAAAGATTGAAGGCAGGAGGAGAAGGGGACAACAGAGGATGAGATGGTTGGATGGCATCGCTGACTCAATGGACATGAGTTTGAGCAAGCTCCAGGAGTTGGTGATGGACAGGGGGTCCTGGCATGCTGCAGTCCATGGGGTTGCAAAGCGTTGGACACAACTGAGTGACTGAACTGAACTTAACACATATATATGGAATCTACAAAGATGGTACTGATGAATTTATTTGCAGGGGAGAAATGGAGATGCAGACATAGGGAACAGACTTATGGAGATGGAGGGGTGGGGAGGAAGGAGAAGGTGAGATGTATGGAAAGAGTAATACGGAAACTTATATTACCAAATGTAAAATAGATAGCCAATGGAGACTCAGGGAACTCAAACCAGGGCTCTGTAACAACCTAGAGGAGAAGGATGGGGAGGGAGATGAGAGAGAGGTTCAAGAGGGAGGGGACATATGTATACCTATGGCTGATTCATGTTGATATTTTGGAGAAAACAACAAAATTTTGTAAAGCAGTTATCCTTCCATTAAATGAATAAATTTTAAAAAACATTGAGTATTAGTGATATATGGGGAGTCAGCTTTCTCCACTGGAAAGGGCAGATAAGTGATAAAGAACAGACACAACTGTTGCAACTAGAAATTTATGGTACCCACAACTTGGTACCAAGGAATGACTAAGGGTCACTTAGTGAGGGACTAAGGCTCCTTTTGTGCAACTCAGGTTTCCGACAATCAGAGTAGAATATTTTCACATGAGGATCTCTGTTGCTTTTAGTGTAACATCCTAATTCTTTAGCATATAAGCTTACCCATCACCCTCCCAGTTTTAACATTTAAAACTGGTGTTTTAGAAAAGCCCCAGGCTCCACGCAAACCAGAACAGTTGGTCATCCTGTTTCCCACAGCAAATCCCTTCGCACATTTTTGTTGTTGTTCAGTTGCCAAGTCATGTCCAATTCTCTGCAACCCCATGAATGAAAGCATGCCAGGCTGTCCTTCACCATCTCCCGGAGCTTGCTCAAGCTCATGTGCATGGAGTCGGTGATGCCATCCAACCATCTCATCCTCTGTTGTCCCCTTCTCCTCCTGCCCTCAATCTTTCCTAGCATCAAGGTCTTTTCCAATGAGTCAGTTTTTCGGTGGCCATTGGAGTTTCAGCTTCAGCATCAGTCCTTCCAATGAATACTCAGGACTGATTTTCTTTAGGATGGACTGGTTGGGTCTCCTTGTTGTCCAAGGGATTCTTAAGAGTCTTCTCCAGCGCCACAGTTTGAGAGCATCAATTCAATTCTTCGTCACTCAGCCTTCTTTATGGTTCTTTGCACATAATCCAGTCAGTTATGAATAAGACTAAGTTCTAGATTTGGATAGCCTGAATCTAGGCTCCTTAACCCATCAGCACGGTGACCTTGTCAAATTACTGAGGTCATCTGTGCCTCAGTTTACTCACCTGTACAGGGATGCTAAAAGTCTCATGTGGCTGCTATAGAATGAGATGAGATATCAAAGGTGAAGTACTTCAAATGCCTGGTGTTCAAGAAATGAAGTCGTAAGAACAGTTGATTATATTCATAATAATCAGAACAATTCTGCCTTGATCATGGGTTTGTTCTCTGGTTTAGACCAGGTCTGGCACATAATAGGCACTAAATGTATCTTTAAATGAAGGGATGAGGGATCACCATTTCCATTTTTTATTTCAGTTCCCCAAACACGCTTTCTGTCACCTCTGGACCTTGCACACTCTGTGGCGTGGTCCTCCCTTCCTGGGGCATTCTCCATCATCAAATGCCCCACCTCCTTCCCCTGCCTCTGACCCCTGGCCCATCTGCCTGGCTAATGCTTGCTGGAATTACACATTTCAAATTAAGCATCACATCTTCTAGGAAGTCCTCCTCGAGCGCTACCCCCACCTAGACTGTCAAGGTCATACGTACCCCTCCCCCACCCCAGCAGCGTATACCGCATCTAGGGACTGAATGTTTGCGTCCCCACCCCAAAAAGTCATCATATGAAACCTAATCCCCAATATCATGGCATCCGGAGGTGGGATCTTTGAGAGGTAACCAGGCCCTGATAGTTGACCCTCGCGGATGGAAATAGAGCTCTTGCAAGGAGAGACACAAGAGGACTCACTTCTTCTTGGCTCTCTGCCATGTGAGGACACAAGATGAGCATTTGGAAACCAGGAAGTAGGTCTTACCAGAGACTGGGTCGGCCAGCACCTTGACCTTAGACTTTCAAACCTCCAGCACTATAAGAAAGGAACATTGTTTAAGGCAGTCAATCTAAGATATATTTCTTGGAGCAGCACAAATGGCCTAAGACACCACATTTCATAATCTGTTTGACATAAGGCCACCCCCATAGATATTAAATTCCAAGTGGACAGCACTAAAGTGGGTCCTTTTAAAATTAATTCCTAGAAGGACTCCCCTGGTGGTCCAGTGGTTAAGACTGCACGCTGCCAATGCAAGGGGCAAGAGTTCTGTCCCTGGCCAAAGAACTAAGATCCCACATGCTATGCAGCATAGCCACACACACAAAAAGGATACAATTAATTCCTAGAGACAAGCACATACTGGGCACTGGACTGCATGAATTTTAAAAGAAGGAAGGAGGAACTTCCCCTGGGGGTCTGGAAGCTAGCTAAGACTTCACCTCCCGATGCAGCGGGTTTGGGTTCCATTTCTGATGGAGGAGCTAAGTTCCCACCAGTCTTGTGCCTAAAACCTAGAACAGAAGCAATATTGTAACAAATTCAAGAAAGACTTGAATGAAGGTCCACATCAAAAGAAAAATCTTTTTTTTTTAAAGGAAGAGAATGTATCCAATAAACTGTTTTTTATTAATCACTTCCAGCTCTGGAGGTTTGAACAGACTACAGGCTATGTCTCCTGCAACACAAGGACTAGCTTCCATTTCAGGAAAGTCATTTTCCAGTTCTGGGATAAAACATGGCAGAGGAGGAAAGCAGAGACATGGAATAATTTCTCTACTTTATCCAAACTAAGTTTGATTTTTTTTTTTAAGGCACATATAATTTGGAAAATGAATTTCGTCTTTGGAATTCGGTCCTAAGTCTTTCTAGTCTAGCATTATACATATCGATTTTTCCTGGCGACATCACACTGAAATCTGATTAGCAACAGATTACAGTACGGGGCAGCTTTCTTAAGAGCCTTGCAAACCGAATCCCCGGCAGTGGTTCAACTGATCTCCTAAGCGGGCCTCTTCAGGGAAGCCAGTGAACCCGGAGCCCGGGGGGCAAGAAGAGGAGATAACTTGCGGCAAGACGAGTCCAAGTCTTGAAAGTGGAACATCTGCTCCCCGGCCTCAAAAGTGAAACAATCCAATAATTACAGTCCTTGGTGCTTTTTTTTTACTACCTCAGGAAACATTTTGCAACTAACTAGCAATTTCCAAAAATATGGCTCAAGTAACACATCTCCTTATCTCCTCCCGTAGGAGAGGGTGTGAGCTGTAGGGAAACAAGGGCTCCTTATCCTGGAGGTTCTGGCGAGGTGCTCTTGAGGACAGCTTTTAATTGGGGAAACGTGTGATGCCTCGGTCTGGGGCTTCGAAGCTATCTCCTGGGAGGAGCCGAGGCCCCATTTGCAAGGCGTGTAGTTAGGACACGTTGAAAAAAGCAGCCGGCTGGGCAGGAAGGGGGAATGGTGGGGAGGAACAGCAAGTAGAGAGTTTGGCATTTTCATACCCCACTCTGGGATATGCTGGGATATGCATTCAAGTTTTCAGAGATCCCAGGTTTTTGGAATTGGTTCAGGAAGACAGACAAGAATTCCAGGTGATCAGCCCACTCATCACTATAAGTAGCAGGTGGCCAGGTGTGAGGATTGTAAGTGTTGCTGTCACTCACGGCACCCAGCGACTGTGGTGGTGGGACCCCAGCGACGAGGCTGGTGTCTTCCTTGCTTAAATCAGAGGGAGAGAAACAAACATTGGATTGTGCTGACCTCTGCCTTCAGGTCAGGCCAGAAATCATGTGCAGGGACCCCCAGGGTCCCTGATATATGGATATCAGGGCCACCTGATGTATGAATCCTTCTTTTAGGATCAGAAGACCTGAGTTGCCACTAGATATCAAGGTTTTGTAACCAAGAGCAGTAGTTCTCAAATTCTAATAGCAGTAGCTTTCAAACTTCAGATTACAATCTGTGAGCTTATTGAAATCTTACATCGCTGGGTTTGCCTCAGCACTTGCCTCTTCTAGGCAGTCTTCCCCGATTTTTGAGCCCCTCTCCTTCATTGAAAGCAAAGAAACTTGTCTACCTTTCCGTATTTGAACCGAGATGTATTGGATTCTCTCTACAAGTTTACCAAGGTGTATGAACATTTTGCAAATCCTCAACTTTCTTTCTTTTTTTAAATTTTTTGTTGCAGTATAGTTGCTTTAGGGCTTCCCTGGTGGCTCAGAGGGTAAAGAATCCGCCTGTCAGTGCGGGAGATGAGCATTTGATCCCCGGGTCAAGAAAATCCCTGGAGAAGGGAACGGCTACCCACTCGAGTAATTTTGCCTGGAGGATTCCGTGGACGGAGGAGCCTGGCCGGTTACAGACGTGACTGAGCAACCAGCTCACACACGTGGTTGCTTTACAGTGCTGGGCAGCAAAGGGAGTCAGCTGTGTGTCCACACATGCCCTCTGTTTTGGATTTCCTTCCCGTCCAGGTCCCCACACAGCGCTGAGCAGAGTGCCCTGTGGCGGGCGGTAGGTTCTCACCAGTTACCTGTTTTGTGTCTAGCACTGTGTATGTGTCAGTGCTAATCTGCCAATCCATCTCAACCCGCCCCCCACGTCCCCTCTGGGTGTCTCCATGTTTGTTCTCTAGGTCTGTGTCTCTAGCTCTGCTTTGCAAATACCACCCTTTAGACCATGATTCTAGAGTCCTGACCATGATATCTAGGGTCCTGCCCGAGGATAGGCCCGCTTGCTGGCAATCATTTCCCAACTCCACTTCTGACAGTTCACAAAAGGAAGCTGACCCTTGCATCTAAGTCAGCCTTACCTCGGTGCAGAGCCCGGAGTGCGAAAACCTGAGGAGCAGGAAACCAAGAGGAAGATGGACAATGCCGTGTCCTGAGAGAGGTTTGAGGCAAAGCGAAGTGAGTGTCAAAAGTAAATATTGAAGGCTCATAGCAAGACTTTGCACCTCGCCTTTCTTTTCAGAATTAAAAATTCAAGAAGAGTGATAGCTGTTACGGGGACACTGTTATTTGAATTGAGAAATAAAATCAGATTTTTTTTTCCTGAAAGCTAATTGGTTTGGTTTGGCTAATGGGATTTTACAATAAAGGCAGGGTTTACTAGCTTGCTGGTAGATTTTCTTTTTTCTTTTTCTTGACTTCCAGGGTCTTGGTGAAAATATACTGAAAACATTTTAAAAATAAGAGCAATTTTAAAGTCAACAAGATTATATTGGCTAAGGTGTATTGAAATTCACAGTATTTCCATTTTCTCAACTTGTTGTGAGAATAAACAAGGTCCTAAGTGGGAGGGTAACAGGTGTAATTACTGAGAGTTGTTCTGTAAGACTTGGTAAAGCCTTTTTGGTATATTTCCCAGAAACTAGAAAAATGAATGACTCTAATGACTGGATAAGAAACCCTTTTAGACATCAGGTGGTTTCTAATTCTGTGCTTTTATCACCACTGAAGGAGACCTGATTGAATTGTCAGCTGAGAGATCACTAGATGTAATTTTTGATGATAGATCACCACATAGCTTCAAAGGAGGTTAGAGAATCGGGGATACTGCTTCAACAAAGCTCCTTCCCTTCCTACCCATGTATTTATGTGACTAAGATTTCTCAGTGCCTATGACCATAAAGCAAAATGAAGGAATTGAATTGATGCTGAATGCTCACCTGTTAAATTAATAAACACCATTCCTTCAAGAGGGCTTCCCAGGTGTCTCAGTGGTAAAGAATCTGCCTACCAGTGCAAGAGCTGGAGGTTCAATTTCTGGTTTGGGAAGATCCCCTGGAGGAGGAAATGGCAACCCACTCCAGTATTCTTGCCTGGAGAATCCCATGGACAGAGGAGCCTGGTGGGCCACAGTCCACGGGGTTGATCAGCTTGAGCACACATACATTCATTTATGGACACTAGAAAATGGGGAGGAAAAAACAAATTTCCATCGACTTAATTAGAGATGATTTCCCCACGGATTTTATTTTTCACTTTTTTTTTTAACAGGCTCATTGAATTTTTTATTTATTAATTTATTTATTTTTGGCTGCGCTGGGTCTTCAGCTGGTGCCCGGGATTTTCTGGTTGCAGCAGGCGGGGACTGCTCTCTAGCTGTGGGGCATGGTCTTCTCGTTGTGGCGCCTCCTCTTGCTGCAGAGCACAGGCTCTAGAGTGAGCAGGCTTCAGTAGTTGTGGCTCGTGGGCTCCGGACTTGCAGCTCCCAGGCGCTAGAGCTCCGGCTCAGTGGTAATGGCACACGGACCTAGCTGCTCCCAGGCATCGGGATCTTCCTGGACCAGAGATCGAACCTGTGTCTCCTGCAACAATCGGCATGCAGATTCTCTACCACTGAGCCACCAGAGAAGCCCTATTTTTCGCTTTTTGTGTTTAATAATGATTTATCAGTATTTGTGCCGTGTTTATGTTGTTTTTGCTTAGTTGTGCACAAATAATAACTGTAATAATAGCTCCATCCAGAATAATTTTATTAAACTATTAGAGCATACTGGTGACAGGAAATTAAAATAAACTTCAATTCGATACACATTTTTGATGCAGATGTGTTTGACGGGGTGATAAATAAAGACTTAAGTATAAAAATATGTTACATTTGGAAAAAGTTAAGTAGCAGAAGTTTGAAGGAAAATATGAGTTTAAGGGGAAAAAGTATGATGCAAAATTACCTTCTGTTAGCTAAGGGCTCGTTGAATATTTTCTAAAGGGACAATGGTGGGTAATTAATTGCTTCTGCCTTTAAATTCCTTTAGATACATTTAAGCTTCCCAGATGGCTCAGTGATGAAAAATCCGCCTGCCAATGCAAGAGACGCAGGTTCGATCCCTGGGCCAGGAAGATACCTTGAGAAGGAAATGGCAACCCACTCCAGTATTCTTGCCTGGAGAATCCCATGGGCAGAGGAGCCTGGTGGGCTACAGTCCATGGGTCAAAGAGCATGCATGCACAGATACATTTAAAAGGATGATGAACTCATTCTATTTCAAAATGCCTATATTTCCAATATGGTGAAAATTCTAGTCCATTGAACTATTTTAAATTATGGTGCAAAATTACAGAATGGTAATGATTCTGAATCCTGCTGGCTTCAGGTTTGGACTAGAGGAATCAAATCACGAAAGTAGCACCTAGTAGTTCTTTGGAGGAAATGACAGCCGGGACCAGCAAACAGTTATCAATATGAAAAAAGAATAATAATAATAAATAAAAGAAGAGGGATGGGGAAAAGCTTTGTAATGATAACAGCAGGAAAACTTCCTATTTCTTCCCCAAAGGGACTAGAGTGTAAATTCTGAGCCCCAAGCATGGTTTCACAAAAGATCCTTTTGGCAAACACTACTAGTTATCCCTCAATATCACTTTACCCCATTTCCTTAAAACCTCCAAATATGGGGGACACATTAGAAATGAAGCCTAATTTCCCAGCCTCTCTGGTTGTAGCACGTGGCCACGTAGCCAAGTTCCGGGCACTGATATGTAAACAGAAGTTTATGTGGCAGCTTCAGGGAACCTTCAGGGAGCTGATGCAAGCCCTTTGCTTCTCATTCTTCCCCCCTTCCTCCTTCCTGCTGGCTGGGATGTGGACCTGCTGGGTGGAGCTTCAGCAGCCACATGATGACCTGCGGACAGCAGACGTGGTAGAACATGAAAGCAGAAGAGTTGGGGTCCCCGACATGGTAGCACTGTCTACCAGCCTTGGATTTCCCAACTCGGGACTCTGTGAACGTGATGGAGAAACACACTTTTCTTCTAAGCACTGTTATTTTGTGACTCTCATACTTGTAGGCAAGTCCCATTTGACCTATCTTCTCTATCCATCCAGTAACTGCCACAGAGCTCCCTCCTCCCTTTGAGGGGAACAATATTTTTTGGAGGAGTCCTTTGGGGCTATTTAGGCAGGAGGTGAAATTAAAAGATGCTTGCTCCTTGGAAGAAAAGTTATGACCAACCTAGACAGCATATTAAAAAGCAGAGACTACTTTGCAGACAAAGGTCCATCTAGTCAAAGCTACGGTTTTTCCAGTAGTCATGTATGGATGTGAGAGTTGGACTCTAAAGAAAGCTGAGCACCAAAGAATTGATGCTTTTGAACTGTGGTGTTGGAGAAGACTCTGGAGAATCCCTTGGACATTAAGTGATCCAACCAGTCCATCCTAAAGGAGATCAGTCCTGAATATTCGTTAGAAGGACTGATGCTGAAGCTGAAATTCCGATATTTTGGCCACCTGATGTGAAGAGCTGACTCACTGGAAAAGACCCTGATGCTGGGGAAGATTGAAGGCAGGAGGAGAAGGGGACGACAGAGGATGAGATGGCTGGATGGCATCACCGACTCGATGGACATGAGTTTGAGTAAACTCCGGGAGTTGGTGATGGACAGGGAGGCCTGGCATAATGCAGTCCATGGGGTCACAAAGAATCAGACATGACTGAGTGACTGAACGGAACTGAACTGAACCCTTCATCCACCGCCCTCCTCCAACCTTTGTCAGATTGGGAATGTGCTTATTAACTCCCCAGAGACCCTGTATGCTCATCCACCTGACTTCCTGTTTAGGTGACACCAACCTGCTTCCCTGCGACCTGGTCAGGTGGTGAGAGACACAGAGAAGGCCTGATGACCACTCACAAAATAGAGCCGGAGTTCTCAACCCTGCAGATTAGAATCGACAGGGCAGGGGGCCCTTAACACTAACCTGCTACAGCCCCGTCCCTGACAAATTCAATCAGAAGGGAGGAGGTTGGATGGATATAGGTTCTTAAAAATATCTTCTCAGGAGTTTATAACGCACACCCTAGCTACATATCCATTCACTGTCTTAGAGGAAAGCCTCTCTTAAATAGTTAGCCGCACCTCCGCCGACAGTCTGGTATTTTGTCAGCGCAGTTAAGTGTTCTAGTCATCTATTCCAACAGCATGGGGTTTCCCCCATATACCACCAAGCAATTTCCGACACCAGCTGGGTGACCTAGAGTTCAACTCAACTCTGACCCACGCGACCTGGAGATATCAGACCCCACAGGTCAGAGACCCAGGCTTACAAGACTAGACCCCTCCCTCGCCCCACTCCAGGGGTCATTTGCCAGCCCAGGTTATCTGTGCTTTTGACCACAGGGTTGTAGATGGAAAGTTCCAGTAACCCCTTCCTTGGGTTCACTTCCTTTGCTAGAGCAACACACAGAATTCAGAGAAATATTTTACTTACTGGATTATTGGTTTATTACCATAAGTTATAACTCAGGAGCAGCCAGATGGAAGAGGTGCCTAGAGTAAGACACGGGGGAAGGGCCATGGGGCTTCTGTGCCTTCTCTGAGCAGCGTTCTCCCCAAATCTTTGTGTGTTCACCAACCAGGAATCTCTCCAAAGCCTGTCCTTTTAGGTTTTTATGGAGCCTTCACAGAGCCACGATTTAGTAAGTTATTGGCTGTGTGTGTGGGTGCTCAGCTGTGTTCGACTCTTTGCGACCCCATGGACTGTAGCCTGCCAGGCTCCTCTGTCCATGGAAATTCCCAGGCAAGAATACTAGAGTAGATTGCCATTTCCTCCTCCGGGGGATCTTCCTGACCCAGGGATCGACTTATGACCTGCCTTAGGTGTCTCATACGTCTCCTGCCTTGGCAGGAGAGTTCTTTACCACTGAGCCTCCTGGGAAGCCACTGGCCATTGTCTGTTAATTCATCCTCCAGTCCTTCTTATACTCCCTGTAGGTTGGGGGTGGGACTAAATGTCCTAAACCTCCAATCCCATGGTTAGTTCTCCTGGCTAGCAGCCCCCGATCCTTAGGTGATCCAGGTGCTTCCCAAAGTTGCCTCATTATAAAAGATTCCTTTCTCGTAGCCATCACTTGAGGAAATTCCAATAGTTTTAGGAACTCCATGCCAGAAGCTTAGATGAGGACCAAATATGTATTTCTCAATATGAATCACAGTATCGTAGCAGCCCAATCAAACTAATCCAGGGGCATACTTGGAACTGGAAACACCCTAAACTCAGGTGTTACCCCAGCCTACACTTGGTCTCTCTGTTTATTTCACACATTCTGTGCAGCTGATCAAGAACTAGAGCAAAAGTCCTCATGTTTTCTGCAGAATCCTTTTATATCCTCACAGATTATCAAGGACCCCAAAATGCTTTCATTCGTGTGTCTTATAACTTTTAAGGCTTACCATATTAGAGATTAAAACTGAGGCATTTAAAAAAATCTTTACTTATTAGAAAACACAATAAACCCATTTCATTCTTAAAACTGAGCCAATTTTTAAATGAAAAAATAACATTATCCAAAACAAACAAAAAAAAGTAATAAGACAAGTGGTATTATTTTACATTTTTTCAAATCTCTCTAATATCTGACTTAATAGAACACAGCTGGATTCTCATGTCTGCTTCTGAATTCAATTTGTTGTTGTATGTTGTTTTGGTGGAAAATTTGAAGAAAGTCTAGCCTTGCATAGATACGTAATTGAGAAAGGGAAGAGTATTGAATAACCTTTTCGACTATACCAAAACTTGACAAGTAGCAGCATCTTAGAGGTGAGGTGCCCTGTAGATTCTGAAACTATGTAATGAACTTCCATACTCTGTTCCATTAACCTCCACTGTTCTATCTTAAACTTTGAACGGATCTACCTATGCATGAATATGTGACATCATGTGTTGATCATTTGAGATATTGGCTCTCTAAACTATGCAGATCTTTCAAGAATTGATACGGATAGAATAGGATAGTTATACAGGTAGAAGTCCCAGTAGGGGACTCTAGATAGGGAGGGAAACCTAGGAGACTCTAGGAGATCACTATAATTAATGATTGCTAAAGAAAGCCATTGGAACACCATTCACTGAAGCAGTCTTCCTTAACTATAAAACCTTAAACAAAACCACAAGATATGCCCCAGTCCATTCGATGGAAGAAAAATATCACCATCCTTCTATTAATATGATAATCCTAGTTTGACCTCATAGGGTCAGAAGCTTTCCTTCCTGATACGAAGAAGGAGCTAGTGAAGGAGGAGTTATTGATGCATGCCTTATGTCTATATCTTCATCTACTTGAAGAGGGTGGGCTTTCTCCAACCCCCTCTTCACTATACAATTGTAGTCCACTCATTCCTTGGGGCAGAGCTGCCTTGCCTGCCCGCTTGTATCTCTTATAAGCATTCTACATTAATTAATCACTTCTTTACCAAAGCCTATCACTTTGCCTCTCACTAAATTCCTTCTGTGCTGAGACATGAAGAACCCCAGCCTCAGTAAGTCCAGACACCAGGTGAGTGGTGTGAACTCAAAGATTAGAGTGGGTTCAAGTCCCAAACTAGGTTCTGGCTGGGTGCACATGGGCTCGAGTCACCATCTGAGGTAAACGGTTCCAGAATGACACATTTCATTATACCATACCCTCAAGTTCACGTTCATTAAGAACACCACCGAATTCCTCAGAAGAACCTTTATGTATCAGACAGCTAGCCAGTTCATAGCAATAGGCACAAATTTTCCAAAATTTCAGAGTTATTGTGGGTCTTCAGGAATAAGCAGCGTTTAGAGCCAGGGTCCAGTCAGCCCTCAAAGCCTGGCTATTTCTCCTTCCTGAGAGCACGGGCGCTCTGTTAGGTGGCCACAGGGCCCTCTGGAGAGGACTTAGAGGAAACCCGCGGGTGTGAACCCATCAGGGCAGCAGGTCCTGCCTCTGGCCGCCCTCCATCCCTAGGGCTCTGGGTCTAGGAGCTGGCTCAGACCTTGGAATTGAGTGGCTGTGACTTTTGGTGATTGAACCCAGACTCCCACTTACACTTCCCTGATAGCACAGCTGGTAAAGAATCTGCCTGCACTGCAAGAGACCTGGATTCGATCCCTGGGTCGGGAAGATTCCCCTTGAGAAGGAAATGGCAGCCCGCTCCAGTATTCTTGCCTGGAGAATCCCCATGGACAGAGGAACCTGGCGGGCTACAGTCCTTGGGGTTGCAGAGAGCCAGACACGACTGAGTGACTAAGCACTCATTCACCCCCATTTACACAGATCAAGTAACTTTAGCAGAGGGCCCATCTATTTCTCTTCTGGGGATGCCCTGACCAACTAGCAAACACCATAGCTCTGTCTGAGGCTGGCTGCTCTGATCATGCTTTGACTCTGTTGTCTGTGGTGGCCATGCCCATCTTACCCATGCCAATTAGGTACCCACACCTGGTTCCTGATATGCCCATTCTGATAGGGCTGCTGGGGCTGGGAGGGCTTGTCCCAGTAATTTATCTTCCAGTATCATGGTGGAGGTTACATCCTCTGGACCCTCGCAGAGTGGATAAACAGGTTTGAAAATCCACTCTATCATTCCAGTCTTCCTAAGCTTTTAGCTACCTTCCTCTGCAGGATACTGAGAAGTTCTGCTATTTGACTTCATTTTGGGGCTTCCCTGGTGGCTCAGTTGGTAAAGAATCTGCCTGCAAAGGAGGAGACCTGGGTTTGATCCCTGGGTCAGGAAGATCCCCTGGAGGAAGGCATGACAACACACTCCAGTATTCTTGCCTGGAGAATTCCATGGAGAGAGGAGCCTGGTGGGCTACAATCCATGGGGTCACAAAGAGTCAGACACGAATGAGTGATGAACACTTGCACTTTCATAAGTCTAGATGCAAAAGAGGTGGTATAGCCAGAATCTGAGGTTGAGCATTGCCTTCAAGGCAACTTCCTCAAGGGAGGCTATCTATGTAAGTTCCTCAGGCTAGGGATGACTAACCTCCTCAGGCAGGGGTGGAAGGACCACCTCTACTGCCCTGGAAGGCTTAGCAGAATTTAGAAGTTCAAAGTCCCTAGCTTCATCAGAATGTCTCCCTCACAATTTTCATGATCCTATCCCTTCCCAATCAATGCTCTACGTTTAACAAAAGAGACCCCTGACTATAGGTTGGAATTTCAGCTTGCTTTGCAATTCGGCCACCTGCAAGATTATACTTTTATTTGTTTTCCAAAGGAAATTTTTCAGCCATGAGAGTAAAATTTCAAGACAGCAGCAAAAGCTTTCAGATCTCTTTTATACATGTTGAGCTGGGAATGTAAAGCTTTCAGCTCACCATTTTATTTTCCCCAAGCTCTGTAGCGCAGTTAGAAACACCCAACCAAACCCAGTAGACTCCTTGTTTTTGACTAAACTATCCTCTACCGGCAAATACCGGGTCATTTAGAGCCTTGCCTTCTATTGGCACTTGCTTACGGGAATCTACAAGTGATCATTTGCGTCTTTGCCACTGTGTGCTCTGGGCTACAAGTGCCCCTTCTTGCTGGAAAGAGGGTCATTACATCCTCTGAATCCAATCAGATCGATCAGAGAACCAATTCCATTAAGTGCAGAACCAATTCATCGAACTCCTCATTAACATTCTGTTTTTCTGGAACACTCGTGGGGGCGGGGCGGGGACCCTGATTAGGCCGTTCTCCATAAGCCTGCTGCTCTTGAATCTGATTCCTGCAGGCCCAGCCCGGCCATCAGTTGGTTAATAGATGTTGAAGCTAGATCGCCTTCACATCCGTGGTGCTTTCTGTCCACATGTTGGGCGTCTTCCAGGGGAAGAGCAAGAATAGCTAGAGTCTCATCCTGCGCTGGAGACGCAGAGAGGCTGGACTACCCACAGCACCTCTTTTCTCTCACCTCAGAGGTGCATATATTCTGCCATTAGACGCCTTCCTCAGGGAGCATCCCAGTCACGGGGGTGTGGAGCTTCTAGAATGCAAACCTGACCTGGTCGTTTCTCTATTTAAATTCCTCAGTGCTCCCCATCACCCACAGGACAGTCCAGATTCCTGATTGCTCTCCAGACCCCCGCCCACCTCCTGCTTTGCTCCTGCCACGGACACCCTGTTCCTCCTGCTGCTTCAAATTGTTTCAAAATGCTTGGTGTTCCAAGGATGGGACCGGTGGTACCATGCTGCGACTTCAGTCTTCTTCCTCACTTTTCCTGTATGGAAATTTCTTTCTTGGTCCCCAGGATTCATTTCTGTCTCTTTCTGCATCTTGAAGTCGTTTCTAGCAACATTCCCCTGTTTCCTTGGTCTCCAGTTCCTCTGTTAGGGGAACCACTGACCAAAACCACCTGCTCCAGCCACGCAAGATGGTAACCATGTGCATGAGTTATCTTGCAACAGGAGGTCCTGATAAGGAACACAGAACTAACAGGCTACCACCAACTGGAAGAATTTGGGAAAGGTCAAAGGTTGAAAGGAGAGAGGAGACACCAGTCCATCTTTCCTACCAACTTCTTAGAATCCTTCTCACTGGAATCCATCTTGGCTGAGTAGTGCATCTCCCACCAGGAAGGCCCCTGAATCAGAGTGATTGATCCGATCACCCTGAGACTATGAGCCATATGGCAAAGCAGTTCTAGCTTCCCTCACCCTCCTGCTGTCTGTCTGGGCGCCCCTTCTCAACAAAATCTGCTTCCTCAGCATGTCCTCAGTTCATTTCCGAGTGTTAGACAGGACACCACTCTCGGGCCCTGGAAGGGTTTCTCTTCCTGCAACTCCTCTTCTGGGCTCTGACCATCCCTGGTCTCCTCCACCCAAGATCTTGACCCTCCCAACCCCTCCCATCCCTCTTTCCCAGTCCTGGGTCTTTCCCCTCCCACTCAGGATCTCTCCTTCCAAGACTGCCGCCTTCTTGCTGCTGCAGCTAAGTCGCTTCAGTCGTGTCCGACTCTGTGCTACCCCATAGTCGGCAGCCCACCAGCCTCCCCCGTCCCTGGGATTCTCCAGGCAAGAACACGGGAGTGGGTTGCCATTTCCTTCTCCAATGCGTGAAAGTGAAAAGTGAAAGTGAAGTCGCTCAGTCGTGTCTGACTCTTCGAGGCCCCATGGACTGCAGCCTACCAGGCTCCTCCGTCCATGGGATTTTCCAGGCAAGAGTACTGGAGTGGGGTGCCGTTGCCTTCTCCGGCTGCCTTCTTAGGGGAGGGTTATATCTTGATCACTGTTGTACACTCAGCACGCACTTAGCTGGTGATCATCAGAGTTTTGAGAAATGTAAGCATTTGTTCTCCTTATGGGCTGCAGTGACCTATTAAAATTGGATGATACTCGGACACCAAATTAAATATTTCTCTTGGAGAGTTCCCGAGGTAAGTTGTGAGGAGATTGGCTTTTCCTCCAGGTTGGGCCATTAGCTGTCTGCCCTCAAGCAATTCAGAAAGAGGAACGTGAGAAACTGCCCTGCGTGCTGCAGAAGGGGTAAACGAACGCATCTTTATTAAATGCTTTCTCGCACCGCGAGCTTCCGAGCACTCGCTCCTCATGCTCTTTCCGCAGAGAGGACGCCCTGCTTTGGCCAGGGCCTATGATGGCTGCTCCCCTGCATTTGCTTTTGCTTCACCCTTGCTTTGTGAAGATGATGTGTTCTAGGGCACCCAAGGCAGAATTTGGTGTTAAATGTTTCTGCATTTAAATCCCATCTTGGTCTTTCACTGGAAGTGTGCTCTTAGTAACTTGCCTTGTGTTTCTCAGGAAAACTCATTGAATTATTGTGAAAAGAAGTTAATTCTGGCAACTACATCATATCACAAATTTTGACCGATTTCAGGATCTGAACTCAGATGGGTGGGCTTCCAATACTACCCCTTTGTCGATTGCCTAACAACTCCTTTAAGGCTCATTTTTTTTTTCATCTGTGATATGACCATCATAACAACACTCAGCTAACAGAACTCTGTGGATTAAATAAAATAAAGCACAAACTTTATTTTAGAGGAGAGAGCTGTTATCGTTCATTATTTTGTATGAGTTAATTCATTGGGCTATATGCTTTTTGATGTGTGTTATGGTCTAAAAGAGGGCTTCCCTGGTAGCTTGACTGGTAGAGAACCTGCCTGGATTCCTGGGTCAGGAAGACCCCCTGGAGAAGGGATAGGCTCCCCACTCCATTGTTCCTGGGCTTCCCCGGTAGCTCAGACGGGTGAAGACTCTGCCTGCATTGTGGAAGTCCTGGGCTCGATCCCTGGGTTGGGAGGATCCTCTGAAGGAGGGCATGGCAACCCACTCCAGTATCCTTGCCTGGAGAATCCCATGGACAGAGGAGCCTGGCGGGCTACAGTCCACGGGGCCGAACAGAGTCAGACACGACTGAGCGACTCACACACACACGTGGTCTAAAAGAAGGGCCAACATTCCCAGTTGTTTCTCTTCGTTTGTGTTTGTCTATGTGCTTTATATCTGCAAGAGATTTTAAGGTTCTTGTGGTAACAAGTTTGCTTTCTTCCCAGTGCCCAACATGAGTGGTTTTGATCTATGATCCCCAGATGTTATTAAGCTGTTTTGTTTTTTTTAATTTAAGTTGATGGAATGATATTAAGCAGAATCCAGACAATGCAAATGATGTGCTGGACTTAAAAGAGAAGGGTCCCTGGGATAAGCGAAGGCACAGGGATGGGCAAGTTCTTGGGGTGCTGGGTTGGGTGGTTGGGGAAAGTCTACAGCTGGGCACGGCAGAAGAACTCATTAGGGAGGGCAGGGCTGGCCTGCAGCCCCACAAGCGGACCCGTATTCTGAACTAGAAAGGACCTCAGACATCCTGTAATCCAGCCAGTGAGTCTCTCCCAACTCCAGACAGCTGTGGAAAATCCATGGGCCCTGACATCAAACGGACCTGGATTTGCCTCTGAGGACATTGCTCTTGCTTATTTGAACTGACCACAGCCCTCGGAGCCTTGCTAGGAGCTCCAAGATGTGGGTGATAACACTGATTTCTCAGGTTTGCCATGAGGCTAAATTAAAGGATGTTTGTGGAAGTGTTGTCATTTTGGAACCAGAGCTATCGTGAGGTTGAACCTCTGCTTGGACACATTGCTTATAGGAAATTCCCTTTGCTTTCAGATTCTTCTAACACTGTTTAGATTATCTAACACTATTTAGATAGTTCTGTTAGTTGCAAGAGAAAATGGGAAGCCACAGTTGATTCTGGAAAGGTGCACAGCATGTCTAGAAGATTCTTCCTGCTGGTTGTTCAGTCGCTCACTCGTGTCTGACTCGTTGTTAACCCCACGGACTGCAGCACACCAGGCTTCCCTGTCCTTCACCATCTCCCAGAGCTTGCTCAAACTCATGTCCCTTGAGGGAAGAACTGGGGGGAGAGGTGAGGAGTTACAAGTAGAGGCCAATGCAGACTATGATTGGAGCATGCGCTTGTAAATATTTACATGCCACACAATCTCTACACGATGCACTGACGTTTTCTATGTGCCAACACTGAGGGTCGCACACCACACGCATCCCAGCATTTACTCCAAGACGTGGGTGCTCAGTGATGAGGCGGTGTGGTTAGTTCAATAGCACATATCTTCTAAGCAGTACTATGAACTTAAGGTCCTGACCAGTTAGCTGATACTTGTGGCAATAGGAAAGAAAGCTTTTCTCCCCTGATTGCTATTAATGATTGTCACTGTGACTTCAAAAGCCTTTTATTTTAGAACAAGGCTTAGGAGAAATTAATGACACAGGAGTGACAGCATTGCCTCAGCACACAGGATCTTTTCATCCAGGCATCCTTTGTTTAGTACCCTCTGGGTATCCACTCTGTTTCTATTTTTCATTTTAAAATTATGTTTTATTCTTTTTGGCCACACCACGTGGCATGTGGGATCCTAGTTCCCTGACCGGGAATTGAACCCACATCCTTCTCATTTGAAGCATGGGGCCAGAACCACTAGACCAGCAGGGAAGTCCCTGCATCCATTCTGAACACCTTCCTGACTCAGAGGCCCGTCCTCTCATCACTTTCTGGAATGGTATAGATACCAAATTGCACTCTTTTCATCCTCTAAGACTTTTCACCTCCTCCATGCAGACTTCCTGCATTGAATCCTCCCCTCCCTCGGGTACCATCGTCCAGCACCCTTCCAATCACCGACAGCCTGGTGGCTTTCACTTGAGATTCACACCTCTCCCATTCTTTATGTTTGTTCTGTTCCAGTTCTTTACACATGCCCTTGAGTTGTGGGCTTTTGGAGGCAAGAGTGTCATTGTGTTGACAGAATGACATATTGCAAAGGGCCCTCGGGAACAAAGGAGTCAGGACACTAGAATTGTGTGAACTGCGAGAATACACTTGTCTTCTCTGTAAGATCTGCCTGTCGGTCTAGACTCAGGTCCTCAGGGTAATCCAGTGGAAGGCTGTGGTTATGTCTTGTCCTCCTCACTCAGAGGCCTCTGCCCAGGGGAGCCTGTAATAATCCTGTAATAAGACCAAAAACTGTCAGCCACGAGATTCTAAGATGGGAAGGGGATGACAATTTGAAAGGGCACTGTCGCGGTTTAAGCTACCAAAACGTCTCCTATCCGTCTACTTCCTTCCTAGCAGAAGGACTTGCCATTGTTTTAATCCATCATCTACTCTGCTGGTCAGAATGCATTTCCCACTTCAAGGGCGCTTTCATAAATGTCCCGTCTGCCCTGGAAGGCACACCGCGCCCCTCTGAACCAGCCCCCAGCCTCTGGCTCTGCCCCTGCCTCATAGCAACTGCTATTGGTCAAGCAGATGCTTCTGGTGCCTTCTAACTGGATTTCTTAAAAAAGTTCCCCTTGCACTCCCGATTAGGTGGGGTGCTTTCCACCTAATTGGCACTTGGCAATAAATTCAGTGGTGAGTGAACCCTGGATGAGTCACTAAACTATTTGGTCTGTAGGTGCCATATGTCTCCCCACATTCCCTTTCCATTCCTTTCTGTCTTCTTCCAGTTCAATACCTGTGATCACAGTGGGAGGGATTTTTGAAAGAAGACAATAAATGGGAAGAACTGTAAGTGACATGTCAAGTTGATTATTTTTTTCACTGTAGTTCAGTTGGGCAGTGAGTCCCTCAGTTGGTGTATGCTGTGCACCAACCATGCAGTCTGCGCTAGCACTCGGGTGCGCTCGACTACTGCACAGAGGATCTTGGACCGGATTCTGGGGCACAGAAAGGATACTGGTGAAAACTGGTGAAATTCAGCGGGAGTACAGTCAGGCTTCTGCATTCGTGGACGCCGAACCCGTGGATACAGAGGCCTGAATGCACTCTACCATTGTCTACCATGAACTTGACCATCTGCAGACTGGGGTGTCTGCAGGGGCTCCTGGAACCAATCCCTGGGGGAGACTGAGAGATGACAGCACTGTTAATTTCGTAGTTTTGACAAACGTGCCATGGTCATGCAGGGCGTCCCTGGTGGCTCAGATGGTGAAGAATCTGCCTGCAATGCAGGAGACTCGGGTTCAATCCCTGAGTTGGGAAGATCCCCTGGAGAAGGGAATGGCCACCCACCCCAGTATTCTCGCCTGGAGAATTTCATGGACAGAGGAGCCTGGCCGGCTACAGTCCATGGAGATGCAGAGTCTGGCATGACTGAGCAACTAACACTTTCATTTCACTTTCAGGTCACCATGGTCATGCAACATTTTACCTTTAGGGGGAACTTGGTGAGGGGTATATAGGAATGCTGTGTATTATCTTTGCAACTGTTCTGTAAATCTAAAACTATTCCAGAATATAAAGTTTATTTTAGAAAAAGTGGGCCAGAGTGCACATTTTTATTTGGCTAGCAGTGTCATATGGCCTGAACATTCTCACATCTAGTTATATCTGAACAATTTGTAGAATAAGGTTGAAAATGAGAACTGCAGAGAGATTTAGAAATGCTATTAAAAAAAATCTGTAAGAAGGCAGTAGCAAAGATGAAAGCAAAACAAAAGACAGACCTGGATTCAGCTGGGGAGGGTGCGGGGGTGGGGGTGGGGGTGGGGCAGGATCTTGCTAAAACGTGGTCAGACCTGTCATTTGAGGGAGGTGCCCTGGACAGTCAGGACACAGGTGACTTGCTTTAGCTTTAAAGACGAGCCCGTCATTTGGCTCCACAGCCTCACGCTTTAAAATGGCCTCACCCCACTCACAGATCCAGATTATGTAAAATAAAAGAAGTCCTGGCAAAAATCAAACTGTCCTGTTCTTCAAAATTGGGTCACTTTTGGTCAAGAACGAGAGCGTTCCTCATCCGTGGGCTGGTTACCATCCAAGACCTCAAGCCAGCAGGTCTGATTCTGCATGAGCATTTTCACTTTGCACTTGGCAAGTTTCTGCTTCCTCTTACAAGAACATTCATACGAATGCCAAAGCCATTTGACTTCTAAATATAGCGTAACAGATGTGAATGAGGGTTGTATTATTTTTTGTGTTACACAAAGGGTCTTTCTTTTACCCAGAAGCCAGACACCAGTCCAGTTCCGCTTAGGCTCAGCCATCCCAGTTAAGGTAAATGGAATTGCTCTAGTTTTTCAAACCCAGGAGCTTTAGTTACTGTATGGGGATTTTCTTAACTCGGGATCCATGAACAAGCATCTCAAGTGTCTACATCTCTATGACTCTAGAGAGTCATCAGCTCCTTAAAGCTGTATGTGGACTTGACCTTCACATGTGTCTCTTTTTTTTTTTTTTGTATGGAGTGAGTTCATTCATCTTCAAAGGGTCCACAAGTCAAAGATGTTAAGAAACCCTGTTTCAGAGACACATCTTCCATGGCAAAACTCCTACTAAACTATACTTGCTAGGTACAGTTACAGTACAGATCCAGTCATCTTAAGGTCTGGCATTCAAACAAATACCTGGGTAATGACTGGCTGGTTGATTTGACTGCTGTGAATCCATGGCACCTAACATCTTTCGAAGACAGCACTGCAAGGCACTGGTGCTTGTAACTAGTGTCTTCTCCCAGCTGTGGCACCGAGTCTTCCTTTCCTGAAGACTTCACGCACGTCCACATTTGTTCAACAAACCTCAATGTAAAGGATCCCTCAGGAATACCAAGGCTGGCTCTTCTTGCCCCTCTAAGTCATTTCCAAACTGGCTATGTTCTTTCAAACACAGGATGGCCAGTGAGCATGTGGCCTTGCAACTCGTTTGGACGAGGAGCATGGCTTGGTAACTATAGGCCCTTCTAGCTGGCATAGCATTAAGGATCCCAAGTGCAATTTACATGTAAGATTCTGGAGTGATTTGACCAGGAGAAACATACTAGTTCTTTTCATTGTTTGCATGCTTTAAAGTGGCTTACAAATGAATGTTTTAGGCTGTTAGTCAAGAGAAAGGTGGTTTATAATTAAAGCCTAGAATAAAAACTTCACTGGGTCTTATACGAATGGATCCAATTATGAGACTAAAAATGATTGCCTGCTTCAACTCCTTTGCATGACCTCTCCCTCTTCATTTCTAACATTATTGGTATCTTCTTAACTTTTGGATACTATTTTAGTCACCCCAGCAATTTAACTTCCCTTTGAAAAATGAATCAAAGTCAAGAGTTTCATGTTTAATGTGGTCCTTTAAAATAAGACGTAATGTTAATAGACTAGGTAAGAGACACTGAAGTGGTGCCCAAGCTCATTCCCCGCCCCCCCTTTTTAGTAACAGTGAGATGATTAAATATAACACTAAAAAAGACTAAATGCTTGTGGCTTTTTTTTTATCTATATTTAAAACACACAGTAAGAACATAAGAACATCTCAAATCATTTAGAAGGAAAAAGGGCTTATCAACCAAAATCTTTGGAAATTTCATAAAATTTAAATATCTGCAAACAATCCAAAGAAAAAGAAAAAAAAAAAAATCCCAACATTTGGCTGTGGAGGGCATCTCATATGTGAACCAAATGGCATTATCCCATTTTCCTTCAGGCAAACTAGTTACTAAACCCCGTTAGAAAGAGTACAACAGCGATATGAAGACATCCCCCAAAACCACATACTGGATTTAGAACATTCTGTGATGAAGCGCTTATCTAATCACGGGCTTTCTTTCCATTGCATACACAACTTTACATTTCTACAATGCAATGTTGAAACAGCCTCCAGGTTTTGCAAAGGAGATTGATGTCCATTCTACAAAAATATTAAGTTACAGTACATAACACTGAATAATTTTAGTCTGTACATTTTCCCCCCTCCCAACATAGATGACACGCATCAGTCTGTACAAGTTAGAAAAAAGCCCGTCTGGTTGCCCACATCTGGATTAATAGTCAACAGAATCAACCAGAGGTAGTGGGGTGGGTAGAGTTTGAGAAAGTATCAATACAGTGGAATAGTAACTGTGGTTAACAACAGTCAATTCTTCACAAAGTGATACAAAAGAAATCATTTTAGATTTTTGACTGAAAAGATCTATCTGAGGAGGTTCTGGCAAACAGTTGACCAACTGATCCAAAAGTTTAAGGCTGACTTGACTTAAGCTGCAGCCCAACCAAAAACACTGGCAACAATGGCGCAGTTCAAAGCTCTTCAAATGCATAGCTGGTAACACGTATGTTAATTAGATTCCTTCAATTAGTTAATCCTCTAGACAGTTTTCTTTTTGTTTTGCATGCATCTGGTTCCACTTTCATAAGGGCATCTCTTCCTTGGTCAATCATGTGCTTTGCTTTTCAATTTGTTTTTATGATTTTTTTTTTTCGGTATGTTTTGTTTGTTAAGCTGTCAACACCTCCAACACTTGGAAAATGAAATCTAGATGCAATTTTACTTACAGCAGAGAATCAGAACTCTATGGACAATGCAAAATGAAATGAAACAAGTATCAGAAACAGTTTATAAAAATGGCACATTTATTGCTACAGAACGGTCATGTACATGACTTCATCAAATAACTACAGATGGGAAACAGGTAATGGCCTAGACCAAGCTGGGTTTGTTTTTGTCTTGAAGGAACTCCAGCACACAACCTGTTTGGACACTTCTACAAATCAGAAATACACCAAAAACATGAAAAAATCGAGGCACTCAGCCACACATTGAAAACAAGGTGTAACTGTTTATCTTTTTTTTTTTTTTTGAAGTGTTTTCCCTTTTTTTCTTTTTTTAACAATTTTTTTTTTTTTTTTTAGTTTTTAATGCTGCAGCTATGTGTATAGTCGCAAAAATTTTCCCCGCTGCGACCTACAACTAAAAAAAACAAAAACAGAAAACAAACAAAAGAAGCTACCATACAGTTTCATCTCAGTAACACATGGTAAAATAACATCTTTTAAATAGTAAAATAAAGTAACAAACTTTTACTCATAATGATTCCAAAAATCTACAAAGAAGAAATATTCAGAATCTGACAATTTTTTTTTGTAATATTCATGGTATAAAAGGATTGCTCCTGCGAAAAATAAGCCAAATATATTTTTTATTTTTAAATTTAGTTTTCTTTCCTACTAGGGTGTACTACAGTCTATTTTATAGCAAAAAGAGCACTAGACAAACGAAGCTTTATAACAAAAAGCCAGGCACTGATACATGGTAAATCTCTGCTTTTTTTTTTTTTTTCCTTATCTTCACTTAATTGCATCACAAGTAACAAGAATGAAAAAGGCCACAGTTCATATATTTTCACCATTACATATGTCTATAATACTTGAAATGAGTATGGCAAAACCAGCACTGCACAAAGATGAGTCCACTTCAAGTCCCATGAGAAAGAGCATGTCTCTAAAGAAAAACAAACAGAACCCAAAGCAAAATAAAAAGAGAGGCCTAGAGGCCTTGGTGCCCCATTGTGTTGGAATTCCTCATATTCCATCTTGACTTTTTTTGTTTCCAGTCAGCCAGCAGACTAAATTTTTGTGCTTGTTTATGCTGAAATTGTTTCATTCCTGACTCAAGTTCACTTTTGGACACAGATCATATTCTGCCTGTTGGATCCAAGACGAAAATCCTCTTAACCCCAAGTCTTGGTTCAACACCCTCCCCACCCTCCCCCACAATCCCTCATCAAAATAAAGATCACAAATTTTAAAAAAAAGAATCAAGAAATAGAAAAAAAAGGGAAAAACAAAAAAAGGAATCGGAAGACTGAATCAGAACCAGTTGCGTTACTGGGTGGACTGACAGTTGTATAAACATTAGTGTTCCTTGCAGCTACACAGAAGACAAATGGGAAAAATGTCTAGATGAACAGATCCCTAGTCTGCATATTCATAAATTACTTGAATGTGGAGGTGGATCAACCGTTCCAAGTTGCTTTTAAAGTCCAACTCTCTTAAACAGATCCCCAGCCTAAGTTTCATCATATACATAGTATAGTATGGACCCTTAGGAAATGCCCGTATGGTACTTTAATCCTAACTGTCTTCTGCTAAATTTCATCCAAAAATCCAGCGCAGAATACCAATATCTTACCTGGGTTTGATAATCACAAAACAAGAAAAAAAACACACTAAAAAGGCCACATTCCCTTTCATCTTTTTTTTTTTCTTTTTAATGGGGATACAACCCAATGTATATGGATGGCCGCGGATGTTTCTCCACCAAGCAAAAAGTAGTGAGCAGCATTGATGGCCGTTAGAAAGGCTTTCCACTTATTTCCAAAGGGAATTCCACAATAGAGGTATTACATGACTGATTAATGAATGGGTCAAAGCTGGTGAACAGTAAATTGCAGCTTTTACTCTGAGTGACAACAAAATATAAAGCACCAATTTAAAAAATAATCCAAGAACTACAATTTAATTTTTTTTTGCTTTGTTTACAGATTTGAAAATCTTTAAATCAGCTCTATGAAAGCACCTTGATGATAACATGTATCAAAAAGTGCCAATCTTAAAATGTACATCAATGCAGGGAGTGTTTCCAGTTCCCTAAAGAGTAAACACCGTATTTTCTATACACTTATCCTGAATGTGATCAGAAGATACCTGCTTCCTATATAATATTGTTCCTAGGGATACCCGCCTTGATAAGAGTATACAAAATGAGTGCAGAATGTACCACTAAAAGGATATCTTCAACATACTGAGGGTACAAGTACACAGTTTCCATTATTCAGGAGGAGGGGGAAGAGCACACAATAGTCTTCCACGCCCTTCTCTGAGCCCCTTTGTTCGTCCATTTTCACAGGGAAGCCTCAAAATAACTTTTCATGAAGTCTGATTCCTGCTATTCTAAGGTTTTAATCCACCTCCACATTTTAGGAACTTATCAACAAATCAAAGTATTTCTGTTTTATCACTACTGAACATATTTACAGTTTTCAACACACACACAGCTAATCAAAATGTTTATGGGTTTGTAAAAGATGACCACGTGGTAACTATCTTATTTGTTCTTACATTTTCAGAAATGAACATAAAATTCAGATTCTTGTAGCTCACTATTTCATTTCAATGAGACGGTTTTTAAACCACACTGTTTAAAAAAAAAAGAGAAACAAAATCCGATACAATGTATTAAAACACATAATAACAAGAGTCTACATGTAAAAATATAACTTTTACATACACAATTTCAAAATAATGATACGTTTGCCATTTGTTGCATAAAATTTACAAATGTATTTCATTACTATATAACTGGCAAAACAGGAGAACAGATGGAACATTTAGACCATTTCGATGGGTTTATGGCATTTACTCAGTGCTGATAGGTGGAAAAACTACTTGAACAAGGGATTTTTTTTTTTCCTTAATACATGCCAAGATTGTGTGGCTGTAAAAATAGAAACGAGTTAGAGACAAAAGGATGCTGACAAACACTTAACTAGGAGCACTACTTCTTTACTGCACTATACACCAAAGTCAATCATTATAAAGATTCACAATGGAAGTTGGTTCAGTTGTGCCCAGACGTCAAAGCTAGCTATCTGATGAGTTGCTGTGCCATAGCTCGATCTATGTTTCTATCAAATATGTTAAGTATAAACTTCATTCATACTGGCCAGAGAAATACTGCACTACCCCTCCTCAAGAAAGTGCAACTTAATGCTTTAGGACTTATAAGGCTTGATATAATGCTGCATGATGATTGAATATTGGCATTTTTTTTTTTTCAGACAAAGGAGGAGGCAGTTAAGTCATTCTACATCTTAGTAAACCCATTTTGAAAAAAAAAATCAAGAAAGCAACAAAATCAATCAGCTCTGTCACACTACTTGCAATTTTCTCGTTGGATGGTTGTTGAACTTTTGTTTTTTTTTGTTTTTGTTTTTTTCCAAAAATCTGACCATGTATTCAGAAACACCTCACTGCACACTACTTCGGCTACACATGTAGGTAACACTTTAATCATTTTGTTAAATCACAGCCACTTTGATTATGTTATGTTTCCGATGATATAAACATTGGAAGGCACAGTGGTAACATTGTAGCATTCTAACCTTGTACCTCTGAAAATCCCAGAAGAGGGTCACAAACGCAACATTACAATTCAGACAAACTCTTTGCCATGTCTTGGTAATGCTGCTTGTTAATATCTACACATGATGTGACTTTTAAGTCCTGTGTTCCCAAAAGACTGAAGAAACAATTTTCTACTTATTTATGAATGAAAAGCAACATCAGGGTCAGCATTTCATCCTGTACTACCCGCTCCAGAAGCAGAGTTGGCACTACAGGTTACGAGAACAAACCAGGGTAAGGGAGAGAAATCAGACCCAAAAAAAAAAAAAACAAAACAAAAACAAACAAAAAAAACTCCGTATTTACAGTAAAATCTTTCTTTTAAAAAAGTTAATCAGTACTATTTTTTTACAGGAGAAAAAAGTCTGAAACCAATGAACAAAAGCTTACCATAGTCACTAAATTTTTAATATATATTTATATATATATTTATATATATATTTGTCATAGGTCTATAAGATCCATCTGTTCCTCCTACCCTAAGGAATGGCTAATGTCATCACTTCGCTGTCATCAGGATATTTGCTGGTTTTGTTACGAGGGCAGCCGGGCTTCCCTTATTCGATATCCGGTCATTATAAACACTAGCTGACTTGAATACCAACAAAAACGGTCACGTCGTTTTCTTCAGAAGTACACTTTTTCATTATTGCAAGTTTACAATTTTTTTTAAATTAAATATTTTTTTTTCAGACTTACAAATTAATTATATACTTTTTTTTTTTTTTTTCCAAAAGAAGTTTAGGCACAAATGCATTGTTCCACAGTGTGGAAAGATTGCCATTCAGTCTCTGGGCTGCGTCTCAGCCTGCACACTGCACATTCTGAATGATATGTTAATAAGAGAGTCAACCCCTAAGTTGCATGTTTTTTTTCTTTCTTTCTTTTTTTTGTTTGTTTTTCGGTTTTTTTGATCATTGGGAATGCTGAAACCTCTTGCGTCTGCGATTCATAACTACTCAGACTTGTCTTATATTACAAAAAAAAGGGGTTAAGGAGAAGTGTTTATGTGGGTTTAAGATAATACAGCTGTTAAGGAAGTGGTCTCTCGTATTAATGAAGCAATGTGGCAACTTGGACCTGAGAGAGAAGAGAGAAAGATGAATTAGTATGTGTGTAACAAAGAAGGGAAGCGTTCATTTTTAAATTTTTTTGTCCCCCAAGGTAGGGAGAAACACTGTGTGCATTTGGGTCAGATACGACTTTCCCGGCTGTCGCCGGGGCGCGCGTCCCCGAGGGGCGCCTGCAGAAACGGCTGAAAACACACTTGCCTTTCACATCTGTCCCATGTGGTTGGACGCGTCTCCCATGCCGGGGTGGGGGCCCGCCAGGGACAGCGGGGGCGGCTCTGAGGAGACCTTCTCTTCTTCCCTTCTCTTCAGACACGCGGCTTTCGGGTTCAGATTCCTTTCTGTGGAAGAGCAGAGCACAGAGAATTCAGGTCACGCCCAGGGCTTCTGGTGCGGGCCGGTCAGGCTACGCTTCTGTGGGCCTGCTGACCCTTCCTCTCCGGTTCTACCTTCCAGAACAAGAGGGCCGAGCGGGAAAATGCACCCTGCCGCAATTCATTCGCTCAGGGCGGGTAAACGTCCGTCTGTCTGCCTGGGGAAACTGTGTGGATGCTTAACGGTCTAAGAGAGTTGGTAAAGCAAATACTTGTTGTTTAGTTGCTAGGTCACCTTCCACTCTTTTCCGACCCCGTGGACTGCAGCCCGCCAGGCTCCTCTGTCCACGGGATGCTCCAGGCAAGAAGCCTGGCGTGGGTTGCCATGTCCTCCTCCAGGGCATCTTCCCGACCCAGGGATCGAACCCACATCTCCTGCCTCGGCAGGCGGATTCTTTACCCCTGGGCCCCCTGGGAAGCCCCAAGCAAAGACGCAGAGCTCGGATTACCGAGAGGATCTACGGGAACGTCCGTCCCAGCTGTAAGAAAATTCCTGGGGCTTCATTACAGGGGGCGGGGGGCTGCCTTGTAGGTCTCCGTGTGACTGAAACACGGAAATAAATGGCCCCGTGATGCTGAGGGGCGCCTCGGCCCCGCCTCCCGGCCTCCACCCTGACCTCCGCAAGGAGGCCGGCCGCCGCCCTGACCTCGGACTTGCTGCTCCAGGCTGAGGATGACGGCCACGGCCTGGTGGAGGATCAGGAGCTTGGTCTGGGGCTTGTCGCTCTTGAGGTGCAGCTGCACCATGCGGCCCAGCTCCTTGAACGCCTCGTTGATGTCGCGCACGCGCAGGCGCTCGCGGGCGTTGTTGGCCATCCGCCGCTCCTTCTCGCGCTCCGCCTTCTGCTCCGGCGTCAGGTCCTCGTCGTCGTTATTGCTGCGGACACAAGCGGAAGACGCGGCATTTTCTAATGGGGGCGCGGGAAGGGACGGTTTCTAAATCCCCTCCGTTTCCTTCCCCAGCTTTCGGGGAGCTTCTCCAGCTCAAGCTCTTGTCCCTGGCCGGAGTTTTCCATCCGCCAGGGCTTGGCATTGCTTGAGGTGGTTATGACCGTCCCCACGTGAGACATTCAGAGTCTCCCAGAAATAAAACCCAAACTCAACAGCAGAGTTTCAAACGGGGGCCCCAAGTGCACCCTATGGATAGAAGGGAGCAAAAAAGGGACAAGGCTCTCGTCCATAAAGCCACCTGCTGCAAAGCAAGTGCTTGGTCACCGCAGGCTCAAGCTACGCTTCAGGACTGCAATCCAGAAAGTGCTGTAGACTGAAGCTTTTTTTTTTTTTTTTAAACCTTCATACTGTGACATGTGAAAGCTGAGAAAAACAAGGGACTGAAAACGATGTGGATACTTCAAAATTAACACAATGCAGCTCAAACAGGATTAAGAAGGTCCCACATTCAGCACAATGGGAGTGAATGTGAGGGCCTGCTGTCTGCTGACCAGCCTGGAAGGCTTGGTCAGGCCACTGACTGTATCAGAGTCACACTTTCTCCACGTGTTAAATATAGCCAGGTTAGAAAAATATCATCTCCATAACCTTTAACACTATGTATGTTTACGGTCACCAGAGAGGTTGGGGAAACCTGAGTTTCAGGCAAAGCCAACCCAACCCAACTCAAACTTAACGGGTTATCAATGACCACGATCTCACTGTGAGACAAAAATGAAGCCAAAAAGCGGATCTCTGATTGTGAGAACAGAAATGATTCACACCAAAGGCATGGTTGGAGCCAGGAGTCTGGAAAGACAAGGTGACTTCTATTTCTGGGTGAGATCCTGATAAATTAGAAACTTTTGAATGGGGGGCAGATAGGATGATGAGCGACCTGGAAAGCCTGTCATTATCAGAAGGATTTCACAGCATCAAGGTTTCTGTTTCTGGGCAATCACGTGAAAAAGAGGCATGGAAGATGCCTTAGAAAGACAGAACACAGCAAAGAACTCCAAGTGGGATAGTCTGAATGAACATGAACAAGAACCCTTTTTTGAGTATGAGAGACATAAAAAATGAAGTATACTTCGCTCAAAAGCAACAGTCTCCATTATAAGGAGCAAAACGGCAGTGGCCATCTGTAAGGATGTCAGCCTAGAGATTTGAGCACTGACCCCAAGGATGAACAAGGTGAGCCTCGACCTTAAAGTTCCATGAATCTGCAAGGCTCACAGAATAAAGATGTGAATCACAACCTTTCAGAGCTGGAGGAACACGTGGGAAGCCATCTACTCACTTCAATGTACACTTAGGAGTATTGGTTTAAAATCTACACGTCCAGGACCTCCCTGGCGGTCCAGTGGTCCAGACTCTGCGCTTCCACTGCCAAGGGCCGTGGGTTCAATCCCTGGTCAGGAAACTAAGATCCCACATGCTGCTCAGAGTAGCCAAAACATTTTTTTTTTAAGTTAAAAAAAAAAATTTAAAACATGAATGGCTCCAGATCTTCCACTGCGAAGAATCTCTGTGTAACGCCCACACTTCAGTGAGGATGCACCATGACAGAGAAGACCCATTCAGGCAGAAATAGAGTGGACTCCTGGGCCACAGCGCATGCTGCCCATAAAGACGACGTACGTAAGGAAGCCAAGAGCACTTGCAAGGAAGGCAGACACCAAAGAAAGATGCTTTAAGACTTGGCTCGTCTTCCCATAGGTTAAACTCCCTTCCAGATGGGACTGTCTGCCTTGGATGTGTGCTGGTGAACGCACAACTGAACTGAACCCATCAGGAAGCTCTCTCTTTCTCTGCCATCTGATTCTCTTCCTCACTTCCTCTGCCGGCCCTTCTCTCTCCCATCCATGACCTTGGCCAACACCAAGGAATTCAAGGTGACTATGAATTCACGCCCACAGCCCACCACAAAAAATGGATGTAACAAGCAAAATGAGAACAGAGTTGAGTTTCTGCTGGTCCTGTCCTGAAGGTAAAAATTTGGGTAATGTTTTTACACAGCAAACATGTGTCACACTTTTTCCAAAGTGGGGCTGAAAATGGGAAATTGTTTTCCAAGTGTATTCAGGCCAATAATGAATGAGAATTGGTTATCCATTTATAAGCTGTTTATACAAACAAAACTGCCTAGATTTGGAAAGCCTTGCCAGACAACAGTTTTGGAGGCCTAAGTGAATGTCAAGAGAGTGACCTTTAAAACAAGAAGGTTCTTAACAGCAAGTTTAAATGCTGCATTGAGACTTCAAGGGATCAATTGATAATACATGTGTTATGGCCACTAGTTAAGTTACCAAGAGTTGACTGAATTAACAGAGAAACTGCTAAGGATGTGAAAGGCCCTCCTTGGAACGTCTTATCGTTCCAAAGCAAGAGTCAGGAAATGGCCAAGGGCCAGGAAACCACAGTGATGGTGGAAAGGTATAAGCTCGAAGCTTCCAGAATTTTCCAAACTGTGGTAGAACTTAGTAATAAAATGTATCTTATAACTACAAAGGCAGTATGAAAAGATGGCATGTCCTTAATTCCTAAAGGACCCTAGGCATAACCTTGAGAAAGACAGCCTCTAAAAGGGAGGTATTGGGACTTCTCTGCTGGTCCAGTGGCTAAGACTCCGTGCTCCCAACGCAGGGGGGCTGAGTCTGATCCCTGGTCAGAGAACTAAATCCCACAGGCCCACACTAAGACCCAGGGCAGCCAAACAAATATTTTTTTATAAAGGGAGGTACTGTTGTAGTACAGCTCATTAAATTTCCAAATAAAAACTATCCAAGAGCATTGAGGCAAACAACGTGCGTCTCACGATGTTCAAAAAAAGTCCATTTGCTTATCAGATTACAGTTCAAGGAGACAGATTCTAATTTAAAGATACTGGGGACCTGAGAAAACTGATCAGAAGCTATTTTCCTGCAGTTGCATTTTCTGTAGAAAGGAGTAGTCAAGAGAAAAAAAATTAGCAACATAGGTACTGCTCTTATACATATATATCAACATGTGTAGACTTAGGCTGGGAAATCTGTACTTTCTCACTTTCAAGGTAAGAAAAAAGTTACAACTGCACATACATCAATTGAGTTTTCAATAGTAATAGGATCTCTTTTTAGAAGTATTTTCGGAAGAATATTTTTGACCAAATTTGTAGAATAAGCAGTCTTACAAATCGACTGCTTGTATTTAAATTGGTGATAAATTGTTTTTGCCGTGTGTCATCAGCATTGGGTCCAAATTCATAAATGCGAAGGCAGTTTCGGCTTTCCTAGAGTACAGGTATCTCAAACGATACGTTCGTGCCTCTAGAGCAAGCCTTTCCATTTTCGTTTTTAGCTGCAGATTTACCTTCCAGGAAAAAACTGAATACTGTTTCTTCCTGTTCTGTTCACTTCATCAAAGTCCAATAAAGGAATTAAATGAAGCGACAGTATTATATACTGTTACCTAGATCTTGACCTAGTAATGGATTTGATATCCTTCTTGTCGTCATCTAATTTCTTGTCCTCGGAAGATTTCGTGTCTTGCAGGTTTTCATCACCCTCGTCGTCGGATTTGATCTCAGAGCTGCCGGAGGAGACACTCTGGCCCTGCAAGCCTGGTGGCATGCCTGCAGACAAATGAAAGAGGTAGGTGACACCAGAGCCTTGAGGCGCAGACATGCAGCCCGGCTGGAGGGCTGCCGGCTATACGTTTCAGGCTGCCCAACTAACTGTGTGATGTCACTTTTCTCCTCATCTTTGGTGAAGTTTCAAAAATGCACCTGCAGAAACAAGTTATCCCTGCATTGGCTCTGAGGTTAAATTCTATTTTGCAATCTTTTGGAGTAGATGGTAATTTCACTGTCTACAAAACATCAACTTAATTGCAATGAAAATCATAATCATGAAAATCACACACCTCAATGTTCTGATTAAGAACCCAAGTAAATATCAGCTATTATATTGAGTTTCTTCCATATGCAATGATTTAATAGAAAAATGTCCTTAAAATATAATTCCCAGGGAGTACACTAAATATGTACAGTCAAGACTTCAATAGATACCCTAATGATATTCTGAAATTAGGCTTCTCTTATCCTCGAGGAGTAATCAGTGTTTAAAAATGGTACATATGGAAAGCAGCTCAATGAAGACATTTCTAGCTCTTCCACTGCTCAACTTTCCAAGATCACAATATATTTTAAAATGTGGCCCAAAGGCAATCATTTATTTCTAAGGTAGAAGTGTGTCTATTCAGTATTTCCTTTCACCTGTAATCTATGGGGTCCAGAATCTTGTCCCTCAAAATCTGATCAGGGGACCAGGAGTATGCTTATCCCCTGGAAGCCCATTAGAAATGCAGAATCCCAGACTAACTGAATCAGAATCAGCATTTTAACAACAAACATCCTCAGGTCATGCTTGTACACAATAAGAAGGGTTGACCTAAGACAAAGAAAACCCAAAGGCTCTTTAAAAGAAAGGGCCATCAAAGTCTGACTATTCAGATAAAAATGGGCAGGCATACCCACAATACAGTTAACACTCAGATTCTTAAAATGCTTAGTACTTGGACAAAAATGCTTACACATATTCATTCTTGTGGCACCGTTAGCATGTTTTTATTCTCAATGTGAGGGCAACGAGGTGTTACATAAGCATCTCTTGGTCACCGGGCCGGCCAGCTGCAGAGGGACCTGGGACCCAGGTCTTGCTCCTGTGGCCCAGCCACCTGGGGTCTTGGAAAGCCGAAAGGAGTCAGGGGTACGGGGCAGTCAGGACGGGGCCAGATGACTCATCCGACCAAAGTCCCATTTTTGAAATGTACCTACATTTCCTTCCATCTTAAGCAACAAAAACCCATTTCCTTCCTTCCTCTTCATTTGGAAACATCACTGTCAGGCTACGACTAACCACATTAAAGGATCTGGATGAGCGCAATGTGGAAATAGCTAAAATCACATTTCCTCTCATCAGTATCTGGTCTCATCCCCTGCTGCAAACAGGAGCAGGGTTTCAGAGGACGCTGGAGGAAAACAGTTACCAAAGGAACACAATTAGCCGTCGACGTTCAAAAGCCTGTCCCATTTCCTTACCATCTTGGTACCAAAATGCCTTAGTGGTTATGGGCCAGTGCTTCCCGAGGGATGAATGCCAAGGAGGCAGCGCCGGCACACGGGGCCTGCCGTTTCAGGGGGATGAGCCGTGTCCCGCTGAGCGGACCTACCTCTGTAAGGGTCCTGGGGTGGGTTCAGATCAGGGGAGGTGGCCGATTGGACAGGCAGCTGTGGCACCGGAACCTGGTTCGGGACGAGAGAGTGGCTGCCTCGCAGGGCCACGCCGTCCTCACGATGGGCCCCGACCTGCAAGGGCGAGAGGGACCGCGGCGGTGAGCGGGCGTCAGAGGTGCGGCCGCAAGGACCCGAGCAAGGGAGACCAGCCTTTGAAAAACCAAGACTCCCCAATGCATTTCACTAGAGGGCGCTGAAGGACCACACATGCAGCTACAGTCCTCGGCGGAAAAAAAAACAAACATTTAACGCTCAGTAAGATGCCGTGCTGTACATCCAGTGACAAATATGGCAGAGGAGCTCAGGCAGGTAAAACGTCAAATTGTCTCCCAGGGTGCTGCGGTGGAGCGTACTGATTCGTACCCATCTGCCTTCTATCATGTCCGCCAACAGATCTGACAATTATCTTAATGCCCATATGCTTAATTGTGGGCTTCTCAATTCCCCCATTGCTATCGGAAATCCTACAGGAATTTCAATTTGGCATTCGACTTTCATTTCAGGGGATAAGATTCTCAGGCCTGCCATGTTTTTTTTTTTTCCATAATGCCAGCTAAGCCTCTGACAGCGGAAGCTACGGCAGTATGGGACCTAGCCCCTGCTCGGTACAAATATAATAAAATGTCACCTGGCTTTCCAAAACTGGCAGCCCATTCCAAATTAATGTTTACTGTATTTCATCAGCTGCTGAGTTCCAAATCCAAAGGGGGACCGTTTCTGCCAATGCCACCATACCGGAAAATGTACCAATAAAGGTTTTATTAAACACACCAGTAATGCCATCATTGCCACGCAAAGATGTTTGGACATTTTTCCATTTTTTTTTTTTTTAAACTATTCTGATCCTCGACAGACACCATATTGTAAACACTCTCGATGCCTCCAAGAATAAAATTATAGAGTACAGCATGATGACTTGGTCTGAAAAAAAAAAAAATACTGCTGAGTTTTTTTTTATTAACTACTACTACCTACTCTGGGGTCCAGAGGTGTTGGACCTATGGCACTGAGACAGCAATAGCTGACTTGTATAGTGAACTCCTCCAAGTAAGACCATTGAGCATTTGGAAACCAAGAGGAACATGAGTAAAGTTTCACTGGCATTTCCAAGTAGTTATTTGTTAGTGTATTGTTAGGTGAACACTGATGCAGGACAGTGGGTCTAACACTAAAAAGTATCTCTCCATGAATTTATACTGCTACAAATCAAAAAGTGTACATTTTCTCCCAATCAGAAATAGAAAACCACAAAGCAAAATCTTCACTCTTTTGCTACCCAGTGTTCTAAAAGAGTATTTTGGCAAAGTGCAACAATAAGAATCTGAACTGCAACAATAAAATGCACAGAACCAAATGAAGCATGTGCTACCTCAAGACAGCCTAGTATGAAGTGTCTCCTTTACAGGCTCCAAAACAATGCAGAAGATAATAATACAGGGGGAAGGGGGAGGACCATATAAATCATACTAACTGCTGAGATTCAAAATACAGCAAGAATAAAACTATCATACAGAGAATGGATAAACAACAAGGTCCTATTGTATAGCACAGGGAAACACATTCAATGTCCTGTGATAAAACATAATGGAAAAGAATATGGAAAAGAATGTATATATATGTATACAGTGGACAGCAGAAATTAACACAACACTGTAAGCCAACTCCACGTTTTTTATAATTTTTTAAAAGTAATTTTAAAATGATTAAAAAAAAAAAAGTTAAAATACTACAAGAAGAGCAAAGGATTTAAGGACTCAGGAGCACCTGGAAGTTTAAATGAATGTTGCAGCTGAGAGATCCGGAGTCCAGGGCTGTCTGTCCCTTCCCAGAACAGTCTGGAAGGTGGTTAGTTCCTATTGATATGTAGGCGCTTCAGATACATTAAGAACCTGATTATCTTCCAAAACAGCTTCTCCATCTCCACCACAAGTTGGCCTCCTTGGACACTGCACCCACTGGTCCTGGATTTAACTTCCATCCATGGAATAAGTGTCAGCCCTTTTCACTAATATTTAACACTAGCCATGCCTCTCCTGACTTGCATCTGTAACTGAAGCCTCATCTCTTACGGGCAGACCATGCCCACCCAGTTCCCTGCAACCGTTTCTCATTCTTTGTGTATGTTTTCATTCCCTTTCATACCAAAGAGTGATAGCTTTTTTCCATTTTTATATTTGTGCAAGTAGAAGACTGATTCAATCAATGACTATCCTTTCATTCTAAGATGTCAACTTGCAAGCATGAATTTTACAGGCCCTGATCAAATGGTAGCTCTTTAAGACTGTTAATCAGTATAACCTAAATAATTATCCAACTGCTGATTCATAGTTACTGGCCTTCCCAGTGGATTACATTTCTTTCCACAAAGAATGAGTCTAAGTTGGAATCACTGAAGGTAACCACCAATCTGAGCATGGCGGAGATTCCCATACCCTCCTAATATTTTAGCATCATTCTGTTAAAACCCTCAAGCCTTCTTTGTGGGCAAGTGAGATGCAATTCAAGGTTAAGACATTGCTTTTCAATTAAAACATATTCAGTTATTAATCCTGAAAAAATTTTTTTCCCTTCTAGGTCATGTTTAGTTTTTAAAAGAACCTTTAAACCCACACACCTTTAAAAGAACCTATTTTCTCTGCCTCAACTAATATGATAGACAGCATAACTAAGTGAAAATTAACACAATATGAGAGTTAAAAATATGTAGATCCTAACTGTAACTGGTTTCTTTACTTGTTAAATAATCTTGGGTAAGTTACTCAAACCCAAAATGGAGAAAATAAGATTGGAAGTGACAGTGGATAAATCTCAGGTTTATTGCAAGGAGTAGTAGTATGCAAGACGGTTGGTACACCAAGGTACACAATGATTATTGACGCCGTTAGGTGTTTTAGCTGAAAATACTTGCCTCCTACATACAAATAAGAGTCTACACAGTGTAAGAAACCTGGGAAGTCGAGCTGCTCTCACTTACGGTCCTCTTCGCGCTCTGTCTCTATGTTGTTCATACCCACTTGGCCTTAAATCTTTCTCCTGCAGAATGACAGCGAAATCTTAAATGATCTATACATATGTTTGAGAAGGTGGTGGTTCTGACTAGATTTTGGCTTTTATCCACGGATGTTACCTAACTAATTTTCTAAAGATCACCTTAGAGCCCTGAAATAATACATTCTTTTTCATAAAGGAAGTTGAAAACATTATCTGTGATATTAGAAGGTCTCTCTTGTAAACTGTGTATATTTCAGGAACAAATGGATCAACAATGATAGGTCTAGATCTATGGATCCATCTAATTAGCTTGACTCTCCAGGATCCATTCCATCGCCCGTGTCTATGGAATAATATTCCAATTTGAAGAATTAGCTTTGCTCTGCTTGCTTCCTTGGCCACAGACAGCACTTCCTAACCCCATTTACTTCTCCCTCAGAAACATCATTTCTGGTCACATGAGAGATGAGGAAAAAAACCACAGTGAATGGCCAGCACAAACCCATCAACAGAGTAACTCAGAAATAGACGGAAAAACCAATACTGCCATCTGTATATATGAGAGTCAAGATTTGCCCACTTACAAATATATAATAATGTAGCTAGGAAAAAAGCAGATTCCTTTAACCTACAAATCAATTCTAAGGATGGCACCCAGAAAATCCATATTTCATTAAAGTCCTATTTTGAGAACGTTTTCATCTAGATAAGCAATGAAGTTAAAAGGCAGTCCATGAAAACAGCTTTATCAATACTGATAGTAAATTTTTTTTGCAGTCTTTAACAATAGAGTCTTCTTACAGTCAGATACAATATGGTTTTAGATATATCTATGGTAAACGCAGAAGACAGAACTAAACTATAAACATTATTCAATAACTGCTAATTGATCAGAGAGTACCTTTATTAATTCAGCAAAGATATCCTAATCTAGCTGGCGCTGGCCATTCTGCGAGGTGCTGGGGACGGTGGCGAATAACTTAGATGTGGGCCCTGGCCCGTGTGGGGCTTTACAGCCATCCTTGGTGGAATTTTCATGGCATGATCAATTTACTGCAGTGATTTTAGCAACAAGGACCAGAAATTCCTTCCACCTTGCTCAGGTAAAAGGATATTTAACAGGAAGATTTCTTTTTGTTTTTTTATTTCATTTATTAGAGGATAATTGTTTTACGATGCTGTGGTGGTCTCTGCCACACATCGACGCGCATCGGTCGTCATTATATACATACCCGGCCGCCTTCATCCCTCTAGGTCATCCCACAGCACCTGGCTGGGCTCCCTGTTATATCCCCGCTCGTTACCTATTTCACATGGCAGTGTGCACATGCCATGCTACTTTCTCAAGTTGTCCTACCCTCTCCTTCCCCCACAGGGTCCACGAGACTGTTCTCTATGTCTGTGTCTCCATTTCTTCCCTGTAAATAGGTTCAGCAGTACTATTTTTCTAGATTCCATGTACGTATTTGTTAATATAGTATATTTGGTTTTCACTTTCTGACTGGCTTCACTCTGTATAACAAGGTCTAGGTTCATCCTCTTCATTAGAACAGACTCAAATTTGTTCCTTAGGAATAAAACTACCATATGACCCAGCAATCCCACTACTGGGCACATACCCTGAGAAAAATCACACTTCTCAAAGACGCATGCTCCCCAGTGTTCATTGGAGCACTATTTACAACAGCCAGGACATGGAAGCAACCTAGATGTCCAATGACAGATGAATGGAAATGGATAAAGAAGTTGTGGTACATATGTACAATGGAATATTACTCAGCCACAAACAGGAAGCTTTTGGTGACTGAAGTTTAGGGCCTGGAGAACTCCTGGGACCTAAGGCCATCTCTTGTTCCCCAGGGGCCATGCCAGCTTCTCGCCCACTTCTGCTGGTACCTCTCTCTCTGGCCTCTGGCCACTCAGGACTGCACCCTGTACTCTTCTTCCACAGGAGCTTCCACTACATCCTTCCAGGTTCTGAACCCGCCCCTAACTCCCTCTTTGTTTTAGTATTTCTGAGTTCAGAATGCTGAGATCATCTGAGGGCCTGGCTCACCATTCTGAAGCAGACGTGGACCATCCCATGAACAGGCCAGCCTGGGATCAGATGTCCCCCTCCCCCAGTCTGGTTGGGCATGCCCGGAGGTCCAGTGGTAAGGAATCTGCCTGCCAACGCAGGAGACCTGGGTTCAATCCCTGGGTAGGGAAGATCCCCTGGAGAAGGAAACAGCAACCTGCTCCATTATTCTTGCCTGGAGAATCTCATGGAAAGAAGCCTGGTGGGTGACAGTCTATAAGGTTGCAGAAGGTCAGACACGACTGACTTGAGTTAACACACACACATATACACACACTCACATATGCACTCGTACAAAGGAGGGGAACAGAGTTAAGGGGCAAATGGGGCTACCTGCAGAAGTTTCCATTTTACAACTCTCTCTCAGGGTGTGTGTGTGTGTGTGTGTGTGTGTATGTAGATGCAGATACGAAAATAATTTTAGTTTTATCATAGAGGGGAAAAACCATCACAGTCCACCAAACTCAAGCCAAGGCCAAGATGTCTAACTAAATTACAAAATTTAATAGCTGCCACAACTCCTCCAACATAAACAGATTTAAAAGATATGCAACTTCAAATGAGGTGGCTGCTGGCAATGCTGTTTTTATGCGGGGGTACGTGGAGTGCCCTGGTAAACATCCTTCTCCTGATCCTCACGCTCACAACAGACATCACAAACAAAAAAGGCATTCAGTGTTTCTGCTCTCTTTGTTTCCAGGGAGTATTGTGAAAGTAATTATTCTGTTGTATTTAAGAGGCCTATTGCATGGATGGGAAAATGTATTAAATTTCATTTGGCAGTTATTCAATCCTTGTTAATGTTATCTCCAGAGATAACTGCTTCAAACAGGCTTTCAGACCGCAGTCCCTTCTCCTCTACCATAATCCTTCTAAAAGAGTGTAGGATGGGAACTTTAGGAAACTTGTCATCAGTTTTTAGATCCAGAGATAGTGACACAAAACCAGAAATGCTGTTAGAAACATTTTGGTATCTCAAAATGAAAGTCTGTAATTAATGGCATCGTGTTCAAAAATTTCCTTCTGACAGAGGTGTTTTTTTAGAAAGAAAGAAAATAACAACAAGAGAATGGGCCCAGAAAAAAAGTCCTGGTAACTTTTACTTTTCTCTCTTTTAACTTTCTCTTGTTTTGCCATAATCATTAAAAAAAAATGTTGATGGGCTTTTTACTGTAATTAGACACCCATTGACAGAGAAAACAGTTTTGGTGTCTGAACTGTAATCTCCTCATGAAATATCAATTATACATGACAGTCAGAGAGTGCTAGATTTCAGTTTCAATTATCTTGCCAGATCTGTGTCATAACAGAGGAAAGCAAACATTTTCTCAAATGTGCAAAAAATACCACTGAGTCCAAAAGGGGCATCTTTTACCGAGGTGGGAAGTGGTCTTGCAAACTTTAATAGCTCACAGATGGGAACTCGGAAGTTCATGAAATAGCAGTGGTAGATATTGAGAAATAGTATCAGAGGCACTGAATTCTGCAGAAAATGAGAGTAGGCTCTGCAAACCAGCTCTTTCGTGTGAGAAAAAGCTGTAGTGTCTGGGAGACCCTTCAACCACGAATATAATTTCCATATTCCTCAGTTTTAAAAAATTATCAGACCATTTTTTAAAATTCATGTGATTACACACTGAGAGGACTTTTCACTCAAGTCAGATCTGGATTCAGTTCTTTAGTTTGGATTTCAATTCTTAAAATGTTCACTGGGAGAAAACCTAATTTTCTTAAAAAAAAAAAAAATTTTTTCCCCTCCCCAGAAATCTCACAGCTTCAACTATGCTTTATCTGAAAATGGAAGGTAATTTCTTACTGGGCAATTCTTGGAAATGAATTTAATGCTTATTCCCCAGATGATAAAATAACATTCGAGAGGATTCGAGCATGATTTAAATGACCCTGACCTTGGCAGTGTTAACCTGTCACGGGGTCAGCCGGGCTGAAACTCTCATGATGTCCACCAAAATGGTTAAAAATAAATGATTCTGTGATCGAGTTTGAGAAATGCAAATGGCAGCTATGTGATTTCAGTTCATCTTTTTTTTTTTCCCCCTTAACTCATAAGTTTCATCTATTAAAGCTGTTTCATTTCTCTCCTCTGTATCCCCACCCTCTGCCCCCAATACTTGACATCACTTTCCTACACCGGAAACTAGGACTGGAGGCAGCCCATCAGGCGGGGACCGTGGGGGGGTGGTTAGCAGAGTCCATTCTGTCCCTTCCTGGCCCTGGGGAGCAGTGAGTAAGCAGGATGGAGGGAACTAAAGTTAATCCAAGCCGAGTGAACTAAGCTCATGTAGCACAGAGGTGATGGTGCAAATGTGCAGTGACTTATAAGCAGCTTCTTTTGCCAGAGTGAAGGAGAAGACAACTGGATGCTTGATACGTCCTGGGATTTCTGGTCCCTGCAGAATACACACACCTGTGTCAGCCTGCCCGGCACACAGAGTGCTCCATAGCTAGCCCAAGAAGCCTACTACTAGGGATTTATCCTTTACTAACAGGCTTTCATTAAAAAAAAAAATAATAAATTAATGTTTATTGGAGTTTAGTTGATTTATAAAGCTGTGTTAGTTTCTGTTACATAGCAAAGTGAATCAGTTACCCATATACATTTACCCACTTTTTTGTAGAGTCACAGATGTAGAAAACGAACATGGTTACCAAGGGGAAAGGGGGATAAACTGGAGGACTGGGACTGATATATACACACTACTATACATATAAGTAATAAGAATCTACTGTACAGCACAGGGAGGTCTACTCAATACTCTGTAATGATCTCTACGGGGAAAGAATCAGGCCTTTATGTTTAAAACCCTTTTCTTATTATGCAAGTAACACCTGCTGATCGTAACATATTTGGAAAAGCAATGCAAGTGTAAAGAAGCTTGTCTAATAAAACATTTCTTCCCCATCCCTTCTGAAATACTCAGCTTGTAAATGCTGTACCCTCTGCCCTTGAGCCCTTGCATATCAAGATCCTAGCATGGCTTTTCACTGTCCTGTGGATGAAGTCTAAGATAGCTTATCAATGCCTTATGCTTCTGGGTCCTTCACCTGGACACCAAAGGAACACGCTGGTTCCCTCCTGTTCTTAAACTGCTTCTCCATCTTCAGTTACCTGCTTGCTGCCTTCACGCCCACATCCCCAAGGCCTGAGCTAAGCCTTCCGTCTTCTGTCCCCCGGGACAGAAGGGCTGGTTTCCCCTCCAGGACCCACTTCTATTTGTCCCACAGACCCCCTTACTCTCATTCCTCCTAGTCTGCCTGGGTCTCTGGGACTCTCAACATCTTGTTGGATCTGGAGAGGGCTCTCCCCTAACTGTTAATGATGGACATCACTCTAGGCCATTGTCTAGTAGGGCAGGGCTTACGCATCAGGGATGTTGTTTGGCTGCTATTCACAAAGCCTATGCCTCTTCTGAAATGTGAGCACCCCAAGGGCAAGCACTGGGTCCTTGTATAGGACTGTAATATCACAGGGTGCAGTTCTGCACTTCCTAAATGGTCAGGGATGACACCAATGGCATATACCCTGTAAGACTCTGAAATCTAAAAGCTTTTGGTACTGTTGAATATAGGTTTAGCCGTTTTCTGTAAAAAAATAAACATTTCATTTAATTCAAAAGGCCTTAGGAATGGCTATTATATATATATGCAAGCCACTGCAGGAAAAAATAATAAAAGATAGATGTGTCTATTACTTCATAGCCTCTTACATCTTAACGGTGGATTAATATAAAAAATACTGTATAAGGCAAAATAAGATGAATGTCATAATGGAGTATAAGGTCATGTAGGGTTTTAAAGGATGGATGAGATCATATCAGATGGAGAAACCAGAGACGACTTCAAGAAGAAAACGGTATCGTAGACAGGGTTCGAAAGATGGGTAGAATTTTGATACAGATTATCTAAATATAGTCTTTAAAAAAAAACAAAAACCCTGACATTTAATATTAATTAACATCTCAACTTTAAATGAAAGTTCCTATTTTTACAAAAAGTGCCTATATATATATATATATGTATATGCCTATATATATATGTATATGAAGTACCTAAGGATTGCATATCAACCTGTTTCCATACTGTCAGATGACATATTTTGGAAAAAAAGCAGACTTTGGTAAAGCCCTTTATAAACCTCAGTGGCTCTGTTACAAAGTGAACAACATAGGGCATTCTGGATACAAATGGTACCTCACTGTATGTGTGTATTATTGGCCCAAATGATTCACTCTTATTTAACTGCAATGAAGTCTTTCATCTCCCAGCTATACAATAATAGTTTCCATATGACCAGTGGCTCTGCTATAAATAAGATCAAAAGCAAAAGAAAGGATTTAATAAAAGAAAATGACATTAAGAGTAGCATTAAATCAGGGAAGAAAAATACCAATATCCAGCTCTTTTTTTTTTTGAGAATAAAGCTCTGCAGAGTTCCCCCAATATGCCATGAAAAGGTATTTACAAGCAGCAGGCATGTGCAAAATCCATCTGCACAGGACTCAGAGTGGCAAAGATTAATTTGGGGGATGGGAGGGGGGCAGTGGGGCAGGGGGTGGGAGAAGACCCCCACGTGGAGGCAGGCTGAGAACAGGTACCAGACTCAACAGCCAGCTTCACGGGGCAGAGTTCAAGGGAATGTGTCAGGGGCAGACGTCCACTGGTTTCTCTGTCCTCCTCTGCTCCTATTTTATGGAGATGGGCTTTTTGGTAATCCTGAGTTTCTCAGAGAATCATAACATTGCTCAACCTCAGTACTTGAGTCTGAGAAAGGAAGTTTTTTTTGGCAATGCACAGTGACTTGATATGAGGAGCCAACTTCCCAAACAAATTTTCTTCTAGTTCTTTAAAAAAAAGAAAAAAAAATTACAATGTTAATCTCTATCCCCGACTGGATAAACAGCTGCTAATAACCACCAGCTCCCAGGGGAAGAGGTCGTTTCCTTTCATCTTCAGGCTGGTGGATATCTGACGTGTACTGGACTTTAGTGGTTCCACATGTTCTGCACTTGGCCTTTTTCAAAGCCGCCCCCTCCCGGGCCCGCCAATTCGGGTTCCTTTCCTGCCTTTTCCTGAGATTCGCCTCTGTGAACTCGGAGGACAGACTCAGTTCTGGGGCTGTTTATTTGGAATGATGGTTCTTTTTACTGCGGGTATATTTAAAGAGGAAATTCAGGGCTTATAACACCTAACGTAAGTTAAAGCCTTGGACCTTTGTATTTGAAGGCTTGGGAGGGAAACAGCCATTTCAGAGGGAGCTAGTTATTCACACTCGAGCACTGGCTATGTTCAAAGATGCTCAATTTCTAACAGCCTCGCTAATGCGATTACTTTATCAGTTTGCGTCCTAAATAAAGGAGCCAACTTCAACACTTTTTCCTCTAATAGGAAACACCCTGCAGAAGATTACAGGGCCAGCCGGCCCCAGAGTCCTTCTCACTTGTCTCTGAGCACCTGCTTTTACTGGTGACCTCAGTTCTACACCTCAAGATTCAGACATTTCGCAAAACAGCTTTTTAAACAAAAACCAGCTGTTCCCCATCTAGACTACAGGGGGAAAATTTTTGGGCGGCTTATAGAAACATTACCCAGAGACGACCGTTCTCCAGTAACTTTCACACACTTGCAGCTCCAAACCAGACCCGTCCCTGCGCAGAAGCCGGGGAGCAGGCAAATGTGAAATTAAAATGTGGAAATTCAACACTGTGGTTTTTGACAATACATCCAATTAAGTGCTTGAAAATGAATGTGGCTATTGTATCAGGACAATGCAAAAGATCTCATTTAACTAATATTGGACAGAGCTTTTGGTTAAACTCAACTTGATAGTTCTGAGTTGATTTATGGATCTAGAGGAAGCTACCATTATGCACAACTGTGAATGTCAACCAATTTGGTGGAATCCTTGCATTTCAGAAATTCAACGTTAAAGCTTCTTCCTCCCCTCCCCCCCACCCCCAGTTTTCACTCCTAAAGCTGCTTTGCCGAAACCCTCTTCTTATTTCAAATCCATTTTACACTTCTGTTTTCTAAGCAATGAAGATACTTTTGATTTTGGAAAAAAAAAAAGCTTGCAGCCCCAATAAAAGTTAAAATAACACAACAGCCACAGGTTTTGAAAAAAATAATAAAATGGCCAAGGCCTAGGCTTGGCTTTTAAACGGTGCCAAGTTGCTCGGTGTTTTCTGTTTTGGTATGAATGACGTAACTGAGTTACTTCATGAGCTGCTACTTTAATTCCTAAGGGTGGAAAATTCCATGAGTTGATTTAATTTGGATGTAAAAAATACACGTGAAAACTCTCTTCCTGTGGGCTCCCCCGTGAAAGATGCGAGCCAGTTGTTGAGCTGCCGCGCTCCGAGGGGGGCTCCCACCAACGGCAGCCTGCCTGGCGCGCCGCACCATCGCGCCCTTTTCCTCCTTCCATTTGGGCGCAGAGGACCCTCGATTTTCCGCGTATTTTTTTGGATCCTGTTTATTCTATGGCTCTGTAATGCCCCGTCAAGCCTGACTCTGTTGAAACCCAATACTGACTCTACTCTGCGCTCAATGACACCTTCTCCAGGAAGCTTTCCCTGGCCATCCTGAAGGCTGGCCAAGGCCTGCCCTTCTCCTGAATCACTTCTCAGGTCACTTAACGCATTATCGACCAGGGGATTTCTGCAGAAACGAACACCCGTGGCCAGCGATTTACGTAAGTGAATACGGAAACATCTCTGGTCAATAATGTTCGGGTAACAAAAGACAGATTAATACATCTCTTTCTGGTTACTTGATCATTCCACCCTGCATGATAGTTGGTTATGCACACACTCATATTACTGTCCTCCCAAAGCTCAAGGCCTGTGGGCTCAGAAACTTTCTCTCACACATGTACGTATCCCCCAAGGATCTGAAGCAGAGACGATGCAGAATGAGTGGAGAAACATCTGTGTATTTTCTAATCTATACAACACAGATTCTTTTCAGAAAATCTGCTTTCCTGAGAAAATGAGGGTAATATTATTTTTTTAAAATGCACAGGTTGTATCTTCTAAATTATGGACTGTCTCACTTCTAGGTCATAGGGCCTGAGTTTGAGTAAAATGGGTATTAGGGGAAGAAAAAGAGGATATACCTAATTTAGACCCAGTGCTGTGAGATCTGGGCACACAAGTTGCCGGACCACCTGTCTCAGGGGTTGTTAGTGGAGACTCAGTGGTCTCCAGCCAGTAAGTGGCTGGACTCAAAACCTCTTGACTGGTGCTTAAACGAATGCAGAAGTATCACATGGTGAACTCCAGGATTCTAAAACTGCTGTAACTAGTCCAAGGGCAAGAGAACTTGTCTAGATAAGTCAGACAGAGAAAAACAAATGCTGCATATCCTCAGGAATATGCAGAATCTAAAAAATGAACTAAAAGAAATGAGAGAGTAGAATGGTGCTTGCTGAGGTCTGGGGGCAATGACGGAATGTTGGCTGAAGGGGACAGACTTCCGGCTGTAAGATGAATATGTTCCGGGAACTTAATGCACGGTGTGCATGCTCAGTGGCTTCAGGTGGGCCTGACTCTTTGTGATCCTATGGACGGTAGCCCGCCAGGCTCCACTGCCTGTGCGATTCTCCAGGCGAGAATACTGGAGTGGGCTGCCATTTCCATCTCCAGGTAATATACGGCAAGCAGGCAGTAATTAACAATACTGTATAATATATTTGAAAGTTGCTGACAGTACCTCTTAAAAGTTATCACCACCACTAAAAAAAAAGTCTGAATTATGCTAGGGAATGCAGGTGGCAGGTGTTAATTAACTTTATTGTGGTAACCATTTTGTAATATATACATGGATCAAAGTGTTGTGTTGTACACCTTAAACTTACCTATGTTAGATGTTAATAATAGCTCAACAAAGCTGACACAATTTTAAAACATATATATATATAAACAGAATTTCTTCAAGTTATTTTTCCTCTCTGCCTCCCCCTCACCCGCAAGTTTTCTTAAAGTACAGTGTGGATACAGATAAAACCTTTCAGTTAAGGTTGCTAATCTGCTTTCAGAAATTTTTGATAATTGTGGAGATTATGAGAGATGGTGGAACTCTACAGATAGGCAAATATCCTCATTAAAGAAAAAAAATTCAACATAGAAGCTATAGATAGATGATATTGAAGACTAAGATCTTGGGTGAAATCCTATAACATGCAGTTTAAAAGATGATTCCTAAATGCTCTGAAAGAGAGGCAATGAGCTCTCCAACCCATTCCTGTTGCAGAAGAACAAGTCTTTCTGGATAAACCTCATTCATGGGGATGAGGCACACCTTGTGTTCCGTGATGAATCTACCAACAGCAGAGCTACAGAAAATGTGACTGAACGAGGACCTAAAGGAGACGCTGGAACAGACCGAAGGCTGCCGTGTGAAACTGAAAGGCATCACGTGGAGTTCTGTACTGGTACAACAGCAAGTGTACAAAGCCGGCTGACAGACATGGGGCTGGCTGATGGATTTCTGCTGATTACAAGTGCAATATCTGGCAGCAGGATGATGATGTCATCAAATACTGCCAATAGGATGCTGCTGAGTGGCCTTTACTGAAGACATAATGGGTTTGGAGATAGATCTGAATAGGTACTGATAGATACTGAATGGGTTTGGAGATAGATCCATCCAAGTCCACACAGTCAAAGCTATAGTTTTCCCAGTAGTCATGTATGGACGTGAGAGTTGGACTGTAAAGAAGGCTAAGTGCCGAAGAACTGATGTTTTCGAACTGTGGTGTTGGAGAAGACTCTTGAGGGTCCCTTGGACTGCAAGAAGATCCAACCAGTCCATCCTAAGGGAAATCAGTCCTGAATGTTCATTGGAAGGACTGATGCTAAAGCTCTCACACTTGGGCCAACTGACGCAAAGTGCCGACTTATTGGGAAAGACCCTGATGCTGGGAAAGATTGAGGGCAGGAGGAGAAGGGGGCGACAGAGGATGAGATGGTTGGATGGCATCACTGACTCGATGGACAAGAGCTTGAGCAAGCTCTGAGAGATAGTGAAGGACAAGGAAGCCTGGTGTGCTGCAATCCATGGGGTTGCAAAGAGTTGGGATGTGACTGAATGAATGAATAACCACCACCACTTAAGCCTGCTGATGATTCCTTGGGCACCGTGTTCAAATTTTGAGATTCTACAGACTAAAACGTCCTGGGGGTTGAGGGGAGCATTCTTTTTAAACTTGGAAGAATGTGGTGGAAAGTGACAGAGTCAGAACTTTAGGATAAATATTTGAAGATACAGATGTCTAGCCTGAAGAAAAAAAAAAGATCATACTATCGTCAAACAGTTGAAAGTTACTCAAGTATTTGTTGAGCTGATTCACAGGTCACTCCAATGGGCAGAAAAATAAAAACTTCACATTCAGGGATATTAATCTGGGCTGGGCATAAGGAAGAATTTTCTACAGTTTGATGGAAATGGACTTTGTGGTCATTTAGAGCTACTCAGCCTTGGAGGAAGGAAGCTAATGGAGAATTGTTCACTGCTTGGCAGGGAATTTATAGAGGGGCTTTGATGGAGATGATCTCTTAAGGTCCCTGAGACTGTGGTAGTAATTGCTTAGAAATGAAGTATGTGCTCAAATACAGACAGAAACTTATGGAATGAAAATCCTTGAAAACCCAAGAGGAACAAGGTTGAAGATGCCTAAGTCTCTAGGGATCATAGATTTGTTGAAGAGGTCCACACTGAAACAGTTTTCTGACCACTGCTACTTCCATTACGATGTACCAGTACACGCTGACCATGGAATCACATCAGCGCCCGATGAACTCTCCTGTCGCCAAAGCTGACTGGCAGAACTAGATAGCAACATGGTGCAAAGAGCCAAGGGGCAACTAAAGAGTTTTCTTGGATTCCGTTAGTTAATAGAACGTATGTATTATTAACACTAGCCACAGTTTTGAATTTGCTACAGCACTGGGCTGGAGAGGAAGCTGGCTGCAGCAGTGTAATCTTTAGTACAGAGAGTGCTGGTCTTGTTGCTGGCTTGCCTGGTTTCTAATCCGAGCTTGGCCATTAACCAGACAGTATCCATACCTGAGTCACTTCCCCTTTTGGGGCCTCAGTCTTCCGCAGTAAAATAAAAGTAACGGGCTAAATGACTTCCGTGGTGCTTTCAGCCCCTAAAATTCAATGGTCCTAATTCTTAAGAACTGTGAAAGCAGAACTAATTTAAACTGCTTATCTTCTTAAGTCCTGAGTGTTAAAAGCTCTCATACCTGTTTAATGTCGGTGAAATTAAAAGGTGCTTCTTCACCTAATGACTGTTCTGATAAATTCTTTGTAATCCAAAGTCACACTAAAAACATTACTGAAAAGTGGGAACATGGGCTAAGACAGGCTTGTAGCTGTGGCTTCTGAAGTGTGTGCCGCACGGTCACCTAGGAGTCTGGTAAGAGGCCTCAGGTGATGTGGTGGAGAACAGGGGTGGGTAGGTGGCGAGTTTCCCAGGGCTCCCCCACCCCTCGGGCATCTCGGGCTACTAGGTCCTCAGGAGGTGACCGCTCCTACCAAGCGACAACCTGATCCTTCCTGCCCGTGATGCAGAGCTGGGCCCCTGCCCTCCGATGAGTCTTACGACACTGCTGCAGCAGTGTGCTTTTAAATATATATCCTAACCTACGAGGCTGGGAACCCCCTGATGGCAGAAACCATGTCTTAGCACACAGCCTGGAATTTGGTAATGACTTGGTAAATGTTTCTGAAATGAATAGATGGGCTTTAAGTAAAAAGGATCTGGGAACCACACTAACATGATGTATTAATAGTATAGGAGCTTTTCAGCTAAGTGATCCCACCATTGCTGACTCTACTGATGGAGGAATCAGGAGGAGGAACAGAACCACATAAAGCTATTTTTGATGTGGGTTTCATTCTTTTTCATTAAAAGAGGAGATGAGGTCATCTGAAAGACTTGTTTTCAGGGCTCATTTGTGGATCTGAATACTGCATGAGTAACAGAGAGACATATCTGGAAAATGGCCATTTCAATAATTTATCACAAATCCAGTGATTTAGATTTTTGACTTATATCAAATCTGATGATCAGAATTGATCTCCGAGGCACAGAAGGGACTGATATCTGGATAATAGTTTCTAACCAGGATAGTGATGAACCCAGCTGTTTCTTTATTCTCCCAGGTTCTGAAATTTCTGTTTTGATTCCCTTAGAAAACTGGGAGGTTAAGGTAAGAAAAATAACTTCATAATTTAAAATGTACTAGTCTGACCACCCTAGTAAGGAGAGCTCACACCTTTTACCACTTAGCACAGATGCCTAGATTTAAGAAAAAGCACTTGAATGGGAAGGAAAATCCAAAAAGAAGGGATATATGTGTATGTACAGCTGATTCACTTTGCTGTACTGTAGAAACTAATACATTGTAAAGTAACTACACTCCAATAAGCGTTAATTTAAAAAACCCTTTACAGAGGATAAACCAAAAAAAAGTATTTAGACAATGTAGGGTTTAATTTAGCATGCTCCCACGTTGGAGGAAAGTTCTTTACCTTTACATGTGGGTAGAGAGCTGCTTTGGGAAACTGGACGTAAGATATCTAGAAACTTCTTTCTTGTTGACCAACATTTAAGATTTGCAAATTGTGAATTCTAACCACATAAGTGAAGAGGAACTAAAAAGCCTCTTGATGAAAGTGAAAGAGGAGAATGAAAAAGTTGGCTTAAAGCTCAACATTCAGAAAACTAAGATCATGGTATCTGGTCCCATCACTTCATGGGAAATAGATGGGGAGACAGTGGAAACAGTGTCAGACTTTATTTTTTTGGGCTCCAAAATCACTGCAGATGGTGACTGCAGCCATGAAATTAAAAGACACTTACTCCTTGGAAGGAAAGTTATGACCAACCTAGATAGCATATTAAAATGCAGAGACATTCCTTTGCCAACAAAGGTCCGTCTAGTCAAGGCTATGGTTTTTTCCAGTGGTCATGTATGGATGTGAGAGTTGGACTCTAAAGAAAGTTGAGCGCCGAAAAATTGATGCTTTTGAACTATGGTGTTGGAGAACTCTTGAGAGTCCCTTGGACGGCAAGGAGATCCAACCAGTCCATCCTAGAGGAGATCAGTCCTGGGTGTTCACTGGAAGGACTGATGCTGAAGCTGAAACTCCAATACTTTGGCCACCTCATGCGAAGAGTAGACTCACTGGAAAAGACCCTGATGCTGGGAAGGATTGGGGGCAGGAGGAGAAGGGGAGGACAGAGGATGAGATGGCTGGATGGCATCACCGACTCGATGGACATGAGTTTGGATAAACTCCGGGAGTTGGTGATGGACAGGGAGGCCTGGCGTGCTGCGATTCATGGGGTCGCAAAGTCGGACATGACTGAGCGACTGAACTGAACTGAAAATTAGTTCTTAAAAGGTGTAACTATAGATCTTGTCTGAGGAATGTTCATAATTGTAAGACAACACAGAATTTAGAGTCAATGTCCCCAGAGTTTAAGTCTAGTTTCCTGACTTGAGACTAACTACTCAAACCTTTTAGAAGGTTTCCTTTCTTCCGTTTTGACTGATGATTTACTTACTGGGAGGGAAACAAAATGTGATACACGTAATACACGGTACTCAAGGAATTTACAGTCCATTTGGTTAGGCAAAAGTCAGACTTAGAAAAGATGTATAGGGCATCCCAGGTGGCTCAGGAGTAAAGAATTTGTCTGCCAATGCAGGACATGCGGGTTCGGTCCCTGGGTCAGGAAGATCCCCTGGAGGAGGAAACGGCACCCCACTGCAGTGCTCTTGCCTGGACAATCCCATGGACAGAGGAGCCTGGAGGGCTGCAGTCCACGGGGCTGCACAGAGTCAGACACGACTGAGCAACTGAGTGTGAACGCAGGCACACACAAAGGACACTGAGCTATGCGCAAGTGGGTGAACTCAATACCCAGCCAACGGTCTGCTTCACAGGGCTGCGGGAATAGGAGAGAAAATGACTCTCACAGGGGGCGGTAACAAGGGAAGGCTTCCTGGAAGAGGCAGAATTTGAGTGAGAGCTTTGAGAATGGGTGAGAATGAGATGGACAGAGAGAAGTGGTTAGAGCAGGCCAAGCCAGACAGACACAGAACAAGTCATAGCAAGGACATTCTGGTCAAGTTCTGGTCACATGCAGAGGCTGGTCTTGCCGGAAAAATTTCTGCACTGGATAGCAAAGCATAAGGCTTTCTGGTAAATGGCTATGGGCTTAAAAAGCTAGGCTAAGACATATGTCTTTATCTTGTGCATAATGGAAAGCTGGGGAAGGTTTCTGAGCAGAAAAGAGCTCGGCCAAATAATATCATCTAGAAAGCCCGTAAGAATCAACATTCGCTCGAGTGTTATGAGCCATGCTGCTGTGAAAAAAAAAAAATCCCTTTCATTATCCTAATACTTAGTAATTCACTGAAGACCTACTTCAGAACTCCAAGGAAAACATTTTATGAATCAAAAGCTAAGTACAATATGTTAGCAATTAAATGAGATAACATAATAGCCCAGGCAGAACCACAGTCCTCCCCACCATGACTGCAAGCTGCTGCAGAAAGAAATGCTTCTATCATCTTCCAAGTGATCAAGCCATTTTGTTTTGATTTTCGGAAGGCAGGGAGAGAGGAAACAGGGAGGGGACGGAGGTCAAGAGAATTCAAAGCTATCTGTTCTTTAATCAGAAGGAATTATTAAGGAGAGTTCTAAAGGAGATTTGCTCAAAACAAAACCAGCCCCGGGATGGGTGTTAAGTTACTGCAACTCGCTTCCACTCCAGAACAACAACCGAAGGTGTGTAGCTGGGAATGAGACTCCCACCAGCGCCGGACGAAGTTTCCGGTGTGTACCTCCCACTGCTACTTTATTTACTGCAGCTGGCCAACAGTTTATAGCCTGTTTCATGTATTAAAATTCAAATGTGGAAAACATCACCAGCATCCTCCTTGAATTACTTTTTGTTGTTGTTGTTGTTCAGGGGGAAGAAGGGTGCATTTTTTTTCTCTTCCCCTTCAACTTCCTTTTTACTGTGGAATGTATCAAATGGTCAAAGGCTAGCTTCAGACTGACTAAATTCAAAAACTATTTCCTTTGTTCTGATGCTTTTGTTTGAAAATTCATACCAGTTTGCACAAGGCAAGAAACGAGGATATGATCTTTTGCGCACGCGTTGGGGCTGCGGGCTGAGGAGCTCAGACGCCGTGGGTGCCCTGAATATTTTCAAGAAAAAAGGAGAAAGGCTGTAAAGGCGCCCTTGGCTCACAGGGCAGCAGGTTGTCCTACCGTGGTTTGGGAATTGCGCTATGGATGTAGCTAGCTCTGCAGTCACCCTTGACTGAACTCGAAACGTCTTTAGAAGAGTGAGTGCGCACTTCCCTTCATCAGTGAAACTAGCAATTTTATTGCTTTGCCATTTTTTTTTCCCCTTTCAAAATCAAAGACGTTCCTGTGTGATACTGGCTGGTTATTTCCCCTTTTCTATTGCTGTGTAGCATTCTCTCCCCTTCTCCTCCCCCTGGGTTGGTCTAACTTCCCATCCCCAAAGATGACTCTAGTCTCCTCCTCATATACCACCTCCAAATCAAAGAGGAGGCAATTCAAAGGTCAAATGGTTCCAAAAAAGCATCTCCGTAGAGTTTATTATTTTAAAGAACCACTTAACCTACATCTGGTATTTAAGAGCAAACTTTACATATTTATGGAAAAAAAAAAACAACACTGTCTCTGAAGCAATGCCCTGGGTGCATGTTGCATCCGTTTAACATATGCAAAACGAACACAGCTACAGAAATTAAACTATTTTTCTCTTGATTGAGAGCAGATATACAGAAATGGTTATAAGTCACAGATCTGGCTTTTAATAAAGCCAGATTTCTTAATTAAAAGCAGTATTGTTTAAACATTATAGTTTAAAAAAAGAGCTGTACAAACTGAAACCTCATATAATATGCATCCCCAGTGTATTTAGCACGTTACCTGAGGCCAAGCTAAATTAAAATCTAGATTTTCCTTTTGTTAAACTCTTAGCAACTACCACGAATAGACAAACAATTTTTACTCAATGAGGAATTTTGAGGGTAGAGTCTAGGAAAAGCAAAAAAGGCAAAAAAAAAAAAAAAAAAAGATTTAGCTTTGGCATTCAAAAATATCTTTCCACGTTTTAGAAGTGAGTTCATTGCTTCTATTTATAAACCAGTATTTTTGGTTTCAAATTGGTTGCAGGTTTTCATAATATATAGCTCAGGATGGGACTCTTAATCTTTTATTAAGAGAAATGGGAAGGAGGGCAGAGGAATACTTCTGAAGAAGACAACTTAAAGAGCTGCAGAATAACCTGTGCTTATTTTGCATTCTCCTTTTGGAATCATCTTTAAATAAGACGTGCTTAGGATAATGGAAAACAGATCCTCATACACACAACTTTTTGAGAGCCTGTAAGGAAAAAACAGGACACTAAGGTGTTTGCTGAAAAGACAGGCATTTGTAAAGAGCAGAATTACATAGCATCACTAATCACTACTCCTGTTGTTCTTCACCCATTTGGTCAACTCACTGACTGTCACCACTTACCGTCTCACTCGGGAGGCTTGCTGAATCTCACAATCACCCGAAAAAGGGACGCGCTCTCAAGTCCTTTCCAGAAGTAACGGGAAAATTGAAATTTCAACTGCAATGTGGGCAGATCTGCTTAAACCTTACTCAAATACTTTTTCATAAATAGGGGGTGGTAACACTACAATATACTTCAATCCCATGGTCCCACATCATCCAGTGAGACAGACACACCTTATATTTCTACCTCCCATGTGCACACTAAGTTGTCTCAGTTGTATCTGACTCTCCGTGACCCTATGCACTGTAAATCACCATATTCAGAAGCAAAAGATATTGATTTGACTTCTTAAAACAAAAATAATGAATCCAACCAATTCACATGTGAAACCCAAGCAATGTAACATGAATGTAAGTTGGGTCCTTTAGCTGAAGTCACCACAAAGAACTGAACATACCAGCAATGACCTAGCAATGGATCTCCTAGGTTTATAAGTAACTGAAATGAAACGATGTATCCACACAAAAAACTTGTACATGAATGTTCATGGGAGCATTATTCCTAATAGCCAAAGACTGGAAGTAACCCAAATATCCATCACCTGATGAATGGATACATTTAATGTGTATCTATACAATGGAATTTGAGGGGAATAATAATGAAAGATGTTCTGCTAAATGACAAAACATATATAAACCTTGAAAGCACTAGGCTAAGTGAAAAAAGCCCCTCAGAAAGGACCACCACATACCGTGGGATTCCACTTTTATTCCAGAACAGGCAAATCTAGAGTCAGAAAGGAGATTACTAGTTGTCAGGGGCTGGGGAGGGAAGGATTGAGAGGGGGGTAAATTACACTCTCTGATGGCACTGTCTTATGAATACATGGAGAACATAGTAAGTACACTGTAAAACTGAAATGGGTGAATTGTAGGTTAAATTTTATCTCAATAAAGCTGTTTATAAAAAGAAAAAGTTGCAGCAGTATTATTTGAGCTAGAAATTCTAATTCTTCACGTTAACTAGCATCCCAGAGTTTCATCCCATCCCTTACCATGAGTGAGTGTCTGTTGGCAGAGAGAAGACCGGTTCCATACCCTGAGGCCAGACCACCCATTGCTCCGTTGTGAGAGGGTCCGATGATTCCGTGCATGTCGCCATGACCGCCAGGCATGGCTGTGGACGGGCCCACCGCGTGGTTCCGGAGAACGTGAATAGCATCGTCCAGTCTTTCTAAACGATCTTCAATTCGGCTTTGCTGTTGGTTGATAAGTGATGTGAAATTTGATTTAGTTCCAAGTATGGATGTAGATTATAGAAGTAAGGCCTGAGTTGACACGAACCACACTTTGGCTTTCTGAATAAAATTTATTGTCCTTAAAATGATAATAAAAGTAAATGGTGACTTTCCCAGAAAACTAGTGAAAACTGTTAATACTATAACTATAATTTTATTTTTTGTGAACAAAGTCAATAATTCTTCCAGGACATTGTAAGTATATATATTTTACTATACTGCATTACCTTGAAAGAACTGAGACTTACTTTAGCAAAGGAAAAAAAAAAAACCAAACATTTATTGAATTTAAGGAACATTCTGGCAGGTACTGGTTAAAGATTTTAAAAAATTAACAATGGAAAGGTGCCCTATTTATAGTTTCCCAATTAAATTATCTTCTTGAAGGCATATTTCCTGGGTTTCCTCTGAGTCACATGATACAGTGCTAAGTATCAAATCAGAGACAGGTAAACGCATACAGAGTGCAATTTCCTATTGACTACTAACCATTTTTACCTGGGTTTCCTGCTTTCTATCGATTATTACCTCTGTGTGTGTGTGTAGTGTGTGTGTTAGAGGGTATCAGAACCTCAAAACTAAGTTAAAGAAGAAAATTGCAAAAATTCTGTCAATCAAAGCAGTAGATTTCAAGACTGAAGAATCATAAAGACATAAATGAATTGTTCACCAGGAGCTTCTAATTTATTTCCAAGCCCTTACTATAGTATAGAACTCACTACTCTTATACAATGAAAAACCAACTGATCTTTTCATCCCAGCCATTAGGATCTGAGTTTTCCACAACTAGTTAAGCCTACATGATAGTTTTTGATGCATAAAGTGGACATGGAGACATGTATTTTTTTCTTTAGTGTGACCAATAATGATATCAAACAACCATCTCCAGGGTGCACTTTAAAAGATACCATCTCACTGAATCCTCATTCTACACATGTAAGCGAACAGGAAAGACATTATTATCCCTTCCAACATAGACACGCAAATGAGGCTCCAAGAAACTAAGTCAATTAACCGCTCAATGCCAGGAAACAGTAAACTCAGGGTTGCAACCTTAAGTCTTCAACTCTAGTGCCTCTTTGTAATAGATCAAGCTAGAATCCACTCTGATTTCTGATGGGCTGTGCCAGCAGAGATACCAGCTCTCCGGCATGAGGAAAACAATTTCTAAATTATTCTCTACTGACAGGAACAATGTATGTCGAATACAGTCGGTCTACGGTACAGAGCCTTCTGATTTGGTGGGCTTTGGTATTACGGGGCTTCCCTTAAACTCCCAGCCCTGCTGTTGAAGTGACCTTGGAAAGGTTACTGAACCTCTTTGAGTCTATGCTTCTTAGTCTATAAAAACAGAAATGATGAAATACACTTCTGAGCGTAAGTTAGAGCATGAAAAGAAATAATCCACGTGCCTATCACCCTTTCTGGCTTGCAGCTTCCTGGTGGAGACTGTTTCTGTCGGGAATCCTCCCCGAGTGTTGAGAATTCAGACAGAACTGACACTGCAGTTCACAACCAAGCTACGTGCGTGCTGAGTCGTTTCAGTCGTGTGCGGCTCGCTGCGACCTTATGGACTGTAGCCCGCCAGGCTCCTCTGTCCATGGGACTCTCCAGGCAAGAAGACTGGAGTGGGTTGCCATGCCCTCCTCCAGGGGGTCTTCTTGACCCAGGGATCAAACCTGCGTCTCTCATGTGTCCTGCACTGGCAGGCGGGTTCTCTACCAGTAGCGCCCCCTGGGAAGGCCCTCACAAACATAAACCTGGTCTTTATAGTTCTATAGTTGGAAAAAACCCAGCTTTGACAAGTCGGTCCCCGAGAATAACTGAGGGAGAAAAACACTTGTAAGGACAATGGTTCATTTGCATGTGAGCTGCAGATTCATGGGGCTTAGATGGCGCTTGATTGTCTCACTCTGTGGTCATCTTATTGGCTAAAGAGAGGAGGTAGATGATTTACTGCCACTAGGAAGAATCCACCTCTGTATTCTCATTTTCAGATTTTTTCTTCATTTAAATCATAAGCCAAAAGGAAGAAAGGAAACGCCGAATGGCTGACAACATAAAGTCAGATAGGCAAATTAACAGATATGCTTACCCCCATGTTCCATCTCAAAATATGGGAAGAAAAAGGGGAAACTCAACCCCGAAGGACAGCCTCTCGCTGCCAGCCCTCCCCGCGTGACTCACACACAGACCAGACAGCGCCCAGGGCTGTGCTGTCCCAGGCATGTTCCCAGCCACTTCCTTTGAGTGGAGTGTCAAACACTGAATCATCACGTGAGTTTTATCATATTCATTACACCCCGGGCAAGTTTTCAGCGATTCCTTACAAGAGAAATTTACTGAAATCACTAGATTTCCATGAGAATCAAAGTGAACGAGGGGAAAAGCAGGAGGCTTCTCACTCAGAGGTCAAGAAGAAAATTCCTATAAACCCGTTCTTCTGGAAAGCAAAGCAGAGACACAGAGACTCTCCAAGTGCTGGGACCCCACAGCACAGCTGGAATCCAGCACTCACACCAGGAGAGACATTCACCACGGACACACGCGTACTTCCCCAACAAGGGGAGCAGGCCATGAGCCTTCCCAGATTCTTACCTCTTATCTGGTTCTAGACATGTAGGAGCCCTGCGGCTTCCCCTGTAGCAGTAGCTGGGTTACAGTCTATAAACAGGAATAAGCATGGGCTAATAACTGCCTCAAAACCCATGGGCTTATGTCAACCCCAAGTTCCTATTAGTGAAAATAAGACTCTTAAAGAGCCAACTGGGTGGAAAATGAGAAGCATGGCCTGAGAATGGCCAAAGTGATGGTGAGCAGATGAAACTTACCAAAGAGTGTAAAGGTCCTTCATAATTAGGAGATGATGAAGCCTGTCCTCCATTTCTAGACCAAACAGCTGTGCCTGCTGATAGGAAAATGGGAATTGCAATGAGATCTGTATAATCCTAAGAATAACCTTACCAACATTTTAAACAGTTCTTTTAGAAATTAGCATATTGATTTCTATCTGGACATTAAGGAAATACACATAAACTGCCCATACAAGAATTTAGGGCCAAGGACAACATTTTAAATGTAAAATAGGTAGACTATACATGGACTCAAAACTCTCTCAGGCTTCCTCCTAAAAGGGAACATTTAATTGATTGTGAATTTTAGCTAGAGAAATGTCCCTTTGATGGAAAACCGTCACTACACAGTCAAGGTACTTTTAAGAGTGCAAAGAGGGGTTTTCATTACCTCTCCATGCAAAGCCGGTTTGTTAAAGCCAAAAACTTCTCACCAATGAAAAACAGCTTTGCTACTTGTTTTTAAATGATCCTTAAGAAAGGATAAGCCTTCAGAAACTTTTCAAGGAAATAAGATTAGCTGACAGCAATCCGCTAAACCAGAGATTTAAACACTCAATATAACAACATTAAGTAGTTTCTTCTGAAGAAAACACATTTTTAATGATTCGCTAAACTTGAAGGTAAAGAAAGACTGCTGCTATAATAAATAGAACATGTCTAACCTATCAATTTTAAAATAAAAACCACTTTTAAATTGAAAATAATATACACTCGTGTAGAAAACTTGGAAAATAATTTAAGAAAGGAAAAAAAAATCTACAACCTCACTGAAACACAGCCCCGAGACTGTTGGCACTTTAAAAACCCATTCTCCCTGCCATTTCTGGGTGTGCACGTGTGTATTTTTATGCTAAATAAAAACAGAATGTTTTGTTCAATTACTTTCAGTGATAAATCTGGACAGAGCCCTTGGTGTAAAAATAGCAGTCTGTCCCCGTATCTGGATCTTCATCAAGTCCTCTCTCCCTAACGTGTGGTCTTTTAGGCTGATAACCAGGACCTCAAAAGTGGCCTTGTTTCAGGGTCTTCCACGTGCAGCACGTTACTCAGGTTTGGGGTAATTGTGGCATTTTCTGGAACAATGTGTGCATCATCGCTTCCCCTCCCAACTTTGACCTGGAAGTGGACTGGCAGAGCGCTGAATCCCTGATTCTAGCCTGAGCTCTGATATTACTACTGAAAATTTCAGCAAATCCCATGCCCTTTCTGGGCCTTCATACATCCATCTGTAAATCAGAGCATCAGACTCAAACAGCTGTTTCTCAAACTTTATATTAGATTCCAGAATATTCTTTTCCCCCCATATTATAAAATAGACAAGATTAGAGTTGCTTCGTTTGAAATGGGAAAAGCGGGAGCTCTCGCTGCTCAGACTCCCTCACCCTGGCCCCACCGATCTCTGTATTGTCTCAGTCTGTCTCTGACTGTGGGGGCTGACACCTGTGGTCGTTTTCCAGAGCCTAACAATGTGGCACTACATGTGGCCAGAAATGTACAATTCTGAACTGTACCTCCCGGCCACGGGGACTGGTTCAGTGCTATCCCATTATCTTCTTAACGTCACCTTTGGTTTTCCCCAGTTTCAGCACTGTTTCTCTGGAGATATGGACTAGAAGGTCCAGCTATTTCCCTCTCTCTTCTGTGGCCTCCTCCTATCAATGGAGGCTGGGGAAAGGCTGATATTAAGTCTCCCTTAAGCCCATGGCCATCAACCCTGAAAGCTCTGTGGCCAGGTGAAATGTCTGATTCTTTATCAAGGAATTTACTTTATAGTGGGGCCCTGGGAGTGCTGCATGTAGGGAATAATACAGAGATTGAGGCAGCAACATTCAGGCAAGTGACTACAGTCTAAATTACGGGAAGATCAGGTTTCAATCAGGTACAGATATGATTTCATTTTTTTTTTTTTTTTAAGAAGCCATCTATCCTCCTTCAAAAGAGCAGAGATAGGCACCAGACAGGGTCTTTCTGGAAACCTTTATACTGGAAGGGCAATGAGCCCTTTAAATAGAGCTCTGAAGAGTGCAACGCTTTACTAACACAACTTCACAACTTATAATTTTATTATCTGAAGCCATAGGTCATGTTAACTTGTTCTATTATAAACGGCAAACATTTCTCTTTTATTCCACACAGTTACATCACAATTTACTTATATAATTATAGTTTTATTCAAACCTTCCAATAACATGGACTTTAAAGAGGGAATCTGAAAAGTCTGAAATTTCTGGGAGAAATGATCCTTTTGAATAGTCTATGTTTGATGACTACATAACCTATATTCCTATTCCTGATGATGTGAACTGGTTTTCCCATTGAGATTTTTGTTGGAGTGTATTATTCTGTTGAGTATCTTTAGCAAAGAAAAGTTTAAGAAGTTAGTTTCCCAAGTGCCTGTGCATTCTAAAAGCATGAAATTTTTAAGAAAAGTTTTGGATGTAAATGGCTTCACCATCACACGGCCGTCTGTCTCTCCCACCCCTTCCTATTGGTCTGTTCGGAAACGCTCTGTTTTGAGTTTTTGGAGGGAGTGAGTTTCTCCCAGCAGCACAGGAAGCGTAAGGGGAAAACCATTCTATAAGCTGACACTCAGATGCAGTGGATTTATGGTACCGTACCTGAGAGAGATGGAGGGGAGCCAACAGGAGTTGAAGGGTTTGATGAAAAGCTGTTGTTAGTGTGATCTGGAGAATAGATCTTGAAACAGTGGGGAGGAAAAAAAAAAACACAACAAATCCTCATTCATTGGGAATAAATATTCCACAATTTAAATTACAAAGCAAAAAAAAAAAAAAAACTACAAAGCATTAATGCGATTCATCCACAAATTCCAAGGTGCAAAAAATACACTCAACAATCAACTACAGTACCGATATTCTAAAATGAAAAGCTTAATTGCTTTTTCAAAAGAAGAGCTCTTGAGCTGCTGGAAGATAGTGGGGGAAAAACTGAACTGGGGTCAACAGACCTTGGTTCTTGTCCATTTCTTCCCGTTTCCTCCCCTGGCTGCATGGCCATGAAGCTACACGGATACACCAAACCTCCCTTTCTTCCTCCATAAAACAAGAGGTCGGACAGCATCACAGCCCAAGATTTTTGCTCAACTCCTTCTTCATTACGTCTAAGGTATTTGATTCCAAGGCAGGAGGATGCTCAGTCTAAAGAAAAACTTCTCCTTAGCTAACAAGGCTAACATAAATCAAATGCATCTATGCCCCAATGATAGGGAGAAACCAGCTGAAGAGACTGAACGTCAGAGCAACAAACCTCTGCTTGTATTTACAAACGATCACGTTTAGCTTCTGAAGACAACACCAGGCGCACTCCCTCAGACAAGGAAGGGGTGTCACTCGTGAACATGGAAGAAATGCTGGAGCTTAGCTTCCCGGCAGTGGGCGGGCAAAGCAGAGAAGCCAAGTGCCAATGAAGCAACAACGGAACCTCGGTTACGGTCATTTTTTAAAAATTTCTTTTTCAAAATGTTTTAGAACTACCCCTTGGCAAAGTCAGTCTTAGCTGATTAATCAATGAGCACCCAAATGACTTTAGAGAAAAATAAAACATCAGGATAGAAAACCTATACTCTTAAAGGCCCTAAGAATATCCATGAATCCATAAATGAGTACCGCTTGCAAGATGGGAGAGACCAACCATCTGCTGGCATCTTGGGTGTTCTCTCTTCAATTTTTTCAATGATTACCATGGAAGGAAGCTAGCCTTTCCAAAAATCAAAGCTATTTGCCATCTATTTTCTAAAATCCTAAATGTCCACTTCTGATTAAAGTTCACCCGTCTGCCGTGGTACATCTGAAGTCCAAGGTCAACATTTCCTCACCGAAGCAAGTGCTTTCCCCAAAGCATCGCCAGTCTGGGAGCTGCCTGCCGCCCCGCTTCCTCTATTTGCTGCAAAAACAAAAGGCAGAATATGAAAAGCCAGACGGTGAGACGTGGAACAATTTTCTATTCCTGGTCCATTTACTCACAATTTAATTGCATTTTTAATGCTAATTACAACACATTAATCTTTAATTAGCATTAATTTGTTTGCTGAGGTAGATGTCAAATATATTCATGTTACATTTTTTTTTAAACAGATAAAATATAAACCTGACACCTTGGTTTAAAGATAAAGTGTTTCAGTTGCTATTACTTTCCCCCTGGTTGTCTACGAGTGGTTAAGTAGTCAAGAGTAGTAGGTGAGCATATAAGGTTCATTGCTAAAAAGTACGCAGTGCTTTCAGCCCTCTGAAGCCCTCATAGTTTGCCTTTATTTATATTTTATATAGTAAAGTGAATTCATTTCACCAATAAGAATTACATGTGCTTTCAAATTAAAAAATTAAATTTTGCTATATATAGCAGTGAGATACTTCTATCAGAGTTCCACAATAAACAAAACAAAAAAAATCTGTAATAGGCCTGGAGGTTTCCTAAGAGGGAAAATATTTTTAGTATTTTAAGGAACATATAGTCTCCACACATTTTAAAGTCTATGTTCATATTTAAAGAATTTGAACTCTGGTGCTGTTAAAAGTCAATATTGTCTCAAATTCTGGAGGTAAAATAAGTGTACATGATGATGAAGCAGTCTTTATTATCTAAATACCAGTGTTTTTATCCAGAAGACAGATGAATAAAGGGTACAGCTGGCCCTCTGTATCCAGAGATTTCACATGCAAGGATTTAATCAAACTCGGATCAAAAATTTTCAGAAAAAAAAAAAAAAAATCCATACCTTCCAAAAAGCAAAACTTGAATTTGTTAGTGGTGGCAACTATTTACATAGACTTACATTGCCTTGACTATTATAAATAATTTAGAGATGATTTAAAGTATTTGAGAGGATGAGCAAGGGTTATATGGGCTTCCCTGGTGGCGTCAGTGGTAAAGAATCCACCTGCAATGCAGGAGATGCAAGTTTGATCCCTGGGTCAGGAAGATCCCTTGAGGAGGAAATGGCAACCAACTCTAGTATTCAAGTCTGGAAAATCCCATGGACAGAGGAGCCTGGTGGGCTACAGTCCATAGAATTGCAAAGAGTCAGACATGACTGACTCAAGGGATATATACAAATACTGCACACTTTTCTATAAGGGACTTGATCATCCTCAAACTTAGGTTTCTGCAGGGGATCCTTGAAACATCTCCTTTGGCAGGATACTGGGGGAAGGCTGCCTGTTAACCAAAGGATATAGATTCAAATATATAGTTCAAAATCAGCTCTAATAAACAAATATCTTTAAAAAAATTTAATTTAAGGATAATAGCTTTACAGTATTGATTCCTGGCATACGTCAACAGGAATTAGCCATAGGTGTACATATGTCCCCTCCCTCCCACTTCTCACCCCTCTGGGTTGTTACAGAGCCCCACTTTGAGTTCTGTGTATCATACAGGAAATTACCACTGGCTATCTATTTTATGAATGGTAATGTATATGTTTCCACGCTACTCTTTCTATTCATCTCACCCTCTCCTTCCTCCCCCCTGCCCTTGTCTGTAAGTCTGTTCTCTGTCTTTTGAAAGTAATTTGCCTTTATAAAATGGTACAGCCAGCAGTGTTCTTCTCTTAGATTTATTAAGGCCTCAGCATAAGCGAGTAGATATAATATTTAAATAAAACCTATTAAACTCTAGGGGAAAATGTTTGTCACTCTTTTGTGAAATAAGAAAAGGAAATACTAAATCAACGGACTAATTCAAGCAAAACTTCATTACACATTTAAAGTTTTTAAAAAATTCCCAGCCCTATCCTCAACCCAAGAAAGCACTCTTTCTGGCAAGTGTACCATCTTCAGTCTCCAGATCTGTAGAATAAAGTCACGGGATCAGCTCTCAAGTGGGCAAATTATCTTTGTCTCTAGGTTATAATTTCATCCTCCTGACCTCTGCTTAGTATAGTTAAATTATGCTTGTTATTTTTACATATTTACATGTTGGGTATGACAGTCTGATCTTTTGATGTTTGCTTTATTTGGTTAACAAAACTCACCCCTACATTCATTTGTTAATTACTAAAACTGAAAGAAAGCTGTATGTAATGAAAAGAACACAATTGCCTTCTGACAAAAAAAAGGAAAAACTATTCTTTCTCACATCACAAATTCATAATGTTAAAAATATATTAGTTGTTAGTACTAAGGATTTTATGCACAAGAAAGTTCTCTGAAATGAGGGTCCAACATCATACAATGAACTAGTGGAAGGAACGCACAGATATCAAGAGTACTAAAAATACTCACTATAAAGAGATAATTGAAATTACTATCTGGTGTGAAAGTAAAAATTTCTGCATCAAGGAGTTCTTTTAAAACTGAAGACAATTCTAAAAGAAAATAACAAGGATTCTGAAAACATAAAGAGCACTGAGATTTTTCAGCATGTATTGCCATGGTATTTGGAGATAATTATACATACATTTTTTTCTTCCCCTCCAGAAGCAATATTATCATTATTCTTAAAATTAGGTTTATCAGTCAAAATAATCTGGATATCTGCTTAATTAGAAAACAGATCTTCATGAAATGAAAATTCAGAGCCACATCAGAAAAAATTACATTATCTAACAAAGAAACTAAACCCAACAAGGATAAGATATTGTTATAATTATAGATAAAATTTGCTATGGTAGCTTTCAAAAGATTAGTTCTTTGAACAGTTTTAAAATGAGAATAATAAGGGTTTTAAAATATATTAATCAAACCAAATTAGGAAGAATTGAAAACCAATAAAAATATTTTAGAGATATGTAAAAAAGAAATTATACTCTCAATCTATTCCATATCCCTCCCAACTTTCCCTCTTTGGTAACCATAAATTCATTCTCTAAATCTGTGAGTCTGTTTCTGTTTTGTAAATAAGTTCATTGTTCATTTGTATCTTTTTTTCCCTTAAAGATTGACAAGTACACACTGTCTATATTTAAAATAGATAACCAACAAGGACCTATTGTAAAAAAAAAAAGAATACGCCTAAATCAAAAAATAAATTATTATGACATAAAGATCATACTTTAGAAGAGACAAGATAAACTCTTTATGATCTTTTCATGCTACACACTTTTCTAACTGAACTTTCTATTAGTCCTTGTTTTACACAAGGAGGCATGAGAACTTGGGGGTATAATAAAAAGACAGAATTTAACTCCTTACCTCATATTGTCATGAAAATGTTTCAGAAAACTACAAAGGCTACTCATGGAAGTCACTGATAAGAACAGACTTTTATTTTATTTTTTTTTTTAATATAGAGCCATTCTACCTGCAACAGCTGGAGAATCAACCCCAGGGTTCAAATTTCAAAGCAGTTTATTGGGACCAGTTTGCCCTTACACTTGGAATGCCTTTTGTTCTGTTCCAGGAAACACTGGAGAAGACACATTTTCAAGAGCCCTGAAACATGTTAAGCTACACGGATCCTCCTCCTAAAGACTCTCTTTTTAGTTATGTGCCTGATAGGTCAAGGGGCATATGTAATCAGAAAGTAAATATATACTTAATACTCAAATAGCAAAATTTCTTCTATATTGAGGAATGAGTCACATTTAGCAAATCACACTTCTCATTAAATGTGTGCACATCAAATCTATTTTTCTATCGTTCATGTAATAGGACTTGATCACTATTCTAAGCCTGAGTGTTTGTCAAGGTATTATGAGAAATAAACAAAATGCCTACAGAACAGAAATAAAGAGAAGAACTACTGTCCCTGTTTGATAAAAAACTGGATGGATCTCTTATGTGATTTTAGCTCTTAGCAATTTCCCTAGCTAAAGAGAAAAAAAATTCAAGTCTCTAAGTAGAGCTGTAACATGAATATGATTGAAGGTGAGGAGTATTAAGAGGAACTGTAATTTGGTAGGAGGATCCGACACTGCCAACCGCCCAAGCATTGTTCAGACGGCTTGGACACAGGTGCTACTGCTGGCTAGAAGATGGGGCAGAGAGCAGGGTTTAGTCTTTCCAGCTACAAGTGGGACCACCCTCAGTCTCAATCTCCACTTTGGAGAAAATGGCAATTCCTGTTAGAACACACCCTGATCAGGATAAGTGGTACCTGGGGACTGACTACTGAAAAATCTGGAAGATTTGGAAGATGTGTTATCCCCTTATTGTACACCCAGAACCCCAGGCTGGGTCATCCTGAAGCTATAACAGGAGGTGTGTGCTCAGCTGCTCAGTCGTGTCTGGCTCTTTGCAGCCACGAGGCTCCTCTGTCCATGGGATTTTTCAGGCAAGGACACTGGAGTGGATTGCCATTTCCTCCTCCAGGGGATCTTCCTGATTCAGGGATCAGGGATCAAACTCCTGCGTCTCCTGCATTGGTAGGCAGATTCTTTATCACTGAGCCAAGGGTTAGAGCTACAAAAAGATGAAAAAGTGTAATTCATAGTGTCTCTGCTTGAAAGAAGATGACGGTTTTAAAATTTAGATTTTTCTGAACTGTGTCCAAGCGACCCTCATGTTATTCAACTAGTAGAAACAGCATAACAATGTCATGAGCTTCTCAACAAAGATAAAAAAGGAGAATTCCCAGCTCTCCTACGACCTACAATATTAGAAGAACAACTTAAGTACAGGCTACCAAACACTGAACTTTTAGCAGGACGGATTCCTAGGAATTCAAGGGGGAAGCTGGGCCCCATCCACCACGTGCAGGAAATGGATGAGAAGACTTAAATCAAACTGGTTTATTGTTCTCTGTTGGTGGTCTTTGTAACTAAGATGCCATGACGCTGCTGGGTAAAATTCCTATTGCTCTTATGCTCTGTGCCTGTTCATCACCCAACTGTATTTGAAGGCTCAAGATTCTTGTAAAAGACAAAGTGAATCTTATGTGACTATTCTCATAATAAAATTACTGTGAAACCGGGTCCTCAAGGGAAAACGGACATAATGTTTCTACTAGAAAAGCCACACACTAAAACCCATCATGTCATACAAACATGTCATTAGAAGTGAAAGTTGGAAGCCAGATTAATTCATGAACCAGATAGATATTCTAGGGTAATCTTTAGCATATGTTGTATTCAATCAATCTTTGTAGGCTGTTCCTTTAACACTGTTTGGTTTGAGGTTTAAAGATGGTGAATACCACGCATTAGACAGGCCGATTCAAGACTAACAAAACAATAACAGTTATTATAAGCACTACGCTAGCTGTATGCCCAATTCCCGCTGAGAAAAGAGGGTGTGTTGCTCCGAACCACAAGTGGTCACACCCCTGGAATGTACACCAATGGGATCTCCCCTTGGGGAACTGGAGCTTTCTCCTTTGTGGGGAGTCGCAGAGGACTGTGTGATGCTAGGTGGGTCTCTCAATCCTTTTGAAGAGAAAAGGCTATTGGATTTTGCAAGTAGGAAGGAACTATGGAGACAGTTGGTCCCTACTGGGTTGGTCAGAAAGCTGGTTCTGATTTTTCCCTAAGATGCTACATGTACTATGTGTGTGCCTCCATTCTCTATAGACATTTCTCCCCCTAGAGTTGGTACCTAGTAACTTCTTCCGTTTCCTCCTCTGGACGCCTGCTCACAGGCAGAAGCTCTGAACTGCAGTGTCTCTAAAGCACACCCAGACAATGTTACACTGAGAAAGTTTCAGGAAGCAAGCTGAGAGGCTCTGACGGTGGTCACTCTTGAAGCCCTCAGACTCAGCTTCTATCCTTAACTGGCCACCCCATCAGTTAAACGACTAAGAATCCGCGGTGCGTCACATGCATTATATTTGTATCATTCCAGAGTGCTTAATCTACCCTTCTAAGTCAGACGTGCCTAATGCACTCTAGCGTTGGCAGAAAAGCAGGGTACTACATGCTGCAAGTAAAATATCTTACTGTACAATTCTTTAAAAAATCCATGGATGAATGTGTTATTTAAAAAAAAAAAACACCCAAAAAACCCTGTCATTAACACATTCAGAGTCAGTTTTGCCCTTCCTCAGCTTTTGGTCAAAAAATGATACTGGGCATAAAACGGCAAAAGAAAACAAAACAAGAAACAATGACCATCCCTCCAAGTCAAACACAAGCCGTCCCAAACCTCCGTGAGCATATTCCATCTCTTGAGATGTAGGGGACAGATCCAGAGGCAAGGGAACATGTTTCCAGACAGGGCACACGCCGATGGTTCCAGATTTTACATCTCACTCCACAAGCACTGTGCTCTTCTATGGTTGGCTGGGGACACTCCCTGACTGCCAGGAAGACACAGCGTAACATGGAGCCATGATCTTCCTCCTCCTAAGACACCGACGCCATTTATGAAAAGCCTGCATTGCCGTGCCACTTTCCACCAAGAAAACTTGAAGAATGTGACGTCCATGTGTCAGCGCTTGAAGCCCATTCTTACGGCATTAGCATTGCTTACAGTCATTTTCTACAGAATCATGTGTGTAATCTCAAACATGTGTCAGGCTGTGTGTTCCCTATTTACCAATTATTTAATTAGCTCTGTTTGTTCTTTGAGATACAGGCAATGTAATATTTCTTTATTTCCTGTATTTCAGAGTGAGTAGATGCCAAATATTTTCAAAAGTCTACAGATGTATCCTATTAATCCATACTGTTTGTTAGGGAAGCATCACTAACATCAGAAGAGAAATCTTCTCTTCTTGTTCCACAGACATGCTGCCGTCCCTGCCTTCTACCACACTCCGAAAAATCAAACCAAAACCTAGGAGAATTAAAGTGCAAAGAAAAAAAAAAGTGCAAAGAAACAAGGGTGACTTGGACCCCATGCAAATATGAAGGCTTATTATTATACTTAAATTATTATACTTAAATTCTCCTCTGTATTTTAACTTAAGGAATTGGAGGATGTATTATTTTAAGGATGAACATTCTAGAATGTTCTCCCTTAAAGTAATCCTAAAGTAGCAAGTATGTATGCAAAGTAATAAAGATCTGTTCATCCAAAAAGCTGAATTACCATGTCTACTTATGTCCCGAAATGATTGTAAAGCTTTCTCACAAGTTGCTAGTAGATTTTGACAAGTACACTCATGATGGTGGAGTAATTTATGCATTAAAGTTGTTCCTAAAAAGCTTTCTCTGGGTTCCAGAAATCTCACACTTCTCTCATTGAAAAGTATAGCTCCTTTCTTATTGTCTAGACCCTCCCTCCACTTAAACAGGGCCCTCTGGTCTGTATAGTAAGTCCATCTTAACGTTAGCTGGGCCCTGTATATTAGTATGTAGAAGTCACCAATTATTGCTCTACCTGCCCAGACCAAATAAAAAAGGAGGGTAGACATTCTTGTTCATCCACAAGCCAGTGATGAGCCAATCAGCTTCAGTAAGGCGAATTGCATTCCAGCTGAGACTCCCGGCCCTGCTGACCACTGGTCATGGAGGATGATCACACCATCTCATAGTATCTCTTTCTTCCCAAGTCCTGGTGACTCTTGCAGGAACTGTTTGGCAAATCACTCAACACAACTCTTTTTTCAAACAGTGCCCAAGTGTGCTTTCCTCAACTCAAGCTTTTGCTCTACCTTTCTACCTTCCTAAAAAAGAAAATTACTCAAACCACAAGTAGACAGGAAATCTGCCTTGTAAAAGGATGAATGACCGGTCATCCTTCTTTATAACTAAGACCTCATGACTGTAGAAAGGGGCTTTCCATTTGTCAAACCACACTGAAGTGAAATATGCTTTTCTCACTCTTTCAGTTCTGCACTTCTTTCTTTCTTCTTGTTTTTTGGGTCTGCCAAAACTGCATTGATAGTTAGCAAAACTTCCCCACATGACCTCTGTCCATAGCTCTCCAAGGTCAAACTGACACAATGCACCGGTAGAGGCTTTGTTATGAAAAGTCACAAAAATGGAAACTACTTCCTAAATTTGCCTCTCAGTGAGACATGGCAGTGAAAGGAAGGGCTGCTAGATGGCTCATCTCAAGTGTGAAGTATATTATTGAGTAAGCAGGGACTATATTATTTAGGCAGAATTACATTTGCAACATTTCAAAACACATCTCTTCTCTTTCATCAAAAACTCTCCCCCTCATAAGTGATTCATACCACTTCCCCAAGTTCCAGAGACTATCTAAAGAACATTTTTAAACAACTGCAAAGAGCTAAAGGAACTACTCTTCTGTCACACATTCTTATCTTTAAAATGTACAGTTAGGGACTTCCCTGGCAGTCCTGTGGTTAAGACTCCACGCTTCCAATGCAGGGGGCCAGGATCAATCTCTGATCAGGGAACTAAGACCCCACATGCTGTGTGGCTCAGCCAAAATAAATAAATAAATACACATTCCAGTCTCAGCACATGCTCAGTCGTGGCTGATTCTTTGCGACTCCACGGACTGTAGCCTGCCAGGCTCCTCTGTCTGTGGAATTTTCCAGGCAAGAATACTGGAGTGGGTTGCCATTTCCTCCTCCAAGGGATGTTCCCGACCCAGGGATCAAAACTGTGTCTCCTGTGTCTCTTGCATTGGCAGGCAGATTCTTCAGCATGAGCCACTGGGAAGACCCCCAAAATAAAAAATAAATGTACAGTTAGTGTCCTCATCACTAAACTGGACCCACAGGGAGGGATCATAAGGCTGAGTTAGTTGTGGGTTTGAGTTGGAACCAGAGTACGTGGTGAGCAGAGGAAGTCTGAGGTTTTGAGAAGACTCTGCAGCATCAGACTGTGCCTCTCATCTGAAGGACAAGGTTGTCGAAGGCAGAATCAGAAGGTGGTGGCTGCCTCCCCGCACGGGCAGCCTACCCAGCTCTTCCCTCAAGAGAAGAGTGTTGGCAGGGTAACCGTCCATGCTGGGGAGAGGACCACAACGAACATCACAGAAACTTAGAGATGATGGCTCCGTTTATTTGACAGGACACTCTGCTTGGGTCTTGACTCATTAGTAATTTTGCTGAGAAAAAGCAGCAAGTAAATTCTGGCTCACTGATGCCCAGCCATCTCCTCTCCCAAAACTTCTTCCCGTCTGGAGGATTCCACAATGCCACATCCTCCAGAAGGTAAAACTATCTAGTTCTTAATAACTATGCCTGAACATCACATGAACTAGTTTGCAGAAGACAGTGGTGTATGATGGTTAAAAGCTTAGCATGGTGACTGGAATTTGAGAATGGTCAGTAACTCCTATTAAGAGCTATTACGCCTTCTATTTTACTAACTTTCAAAGGCTCCTCTTAGAAGAGGTCACTTAATTAGCTGTTTGAGAGTGTGAGAAGCCTGCGCTGGTCTATTCAAACCTGGCTCAATCTAATCACTCACGGTGGAGACAGGCAGCCAAATAGCAGTGTCTTGGGACAAAACGAGATTACAGGCAAGATAATGATGATTTCTGTTTGGCTCATTTGTTCATGTGATAAACATTCACGGCTCGATTACTGTTCAGTGACAGGGTTGGGGGGAGAAGAAGAAGTCCTTGATGATTAAACCCTGACACTGGTTGTCAGCAACAGAATCGGCGTTTCCATGACTCACCCATTATACTGTCTGTCCCGTTGGCGGGAGGTGTACACGATGAGGTGCTGTAATGGTTGGTACCACTACGGTGGAAAGTGGACATCGGAGGAAGACTAGAATTGATGTCTGCTGAGGAGTGTGATGGATAGCCCTGTGGCAAGAAGCAGAAAAAGGAGGCCATATTCAATCACAAAATATTTAGTGGCTCAGTTTTCCAATACTTCTTTCAGAACTCTTCATTTTACAATGGAGACAGCCCTCGGAATTTCAAAATATCCAAGAATACATCTTGCTTAGATCTGACAACTTTCATTTTTCAAGTAATAAAATACAAAGACATAGTTGGCTTGGGTTTGCATCAAAACTAGAGGAATATAATGTCAATGCTAAATCTTGAGAAATGGTCACCACCTCTAAATACGAAAATGATTCCTTAAAAGCAGGTCTGGGACTTTAGCAACAATAAAAGACCATCACTACTGTTCTTCTTCTGTATAGCCTATTGATCAGGTAAGAAAGAGCCCATAATGTAATGAATAAAACACCAGCATGACCCGCAGGGTTCACAGTACACTTTATCCTGATCTTCTGAAAACTAACTGGCCAAGAATAACCAGTCTCAAATCTTCTTCCCGACCAACTGGATCATCCTCCTGAACTCCAGCAACAATAAAATGGTAAATGAAAAACTTAAAAAGCAGTTTAACGATTGAATATCTCTCTACAGTATCAATATGTATAAAGTCTTATGTCAAAGACTATGCTGAATTACACTGGAACAAATGAACTGAGAATAACTTATTTTTTGTCCTTGCTTATAGGTTCTCTCCCTCAGCAATTCACCATAGAGTCGACCACGAGAAAGAATATCCTCTCACAGAACGCGTTCAGGCTTAGCTCTGGGTATGACTCTCATGCTAGCTGCTATCTGGCATCTCACACGTGCCTGTAAGGGGACAAATGAGTTGCTCCCCAACCACCTGCCTCCTGTCCAAGGAGCAGACCAGTAAGAGGAACATGGTTATTTACAGAAAACATAGTTATTCACAAAATGGAGCTATTTTCTTTTGCAAGATAAAGTAGCTTAAAAAGTAAAGCTCACAGGTATTTGACTGTGTGACGGACGTGTAAAGGAAAAATATTTAAGTTGAAATATACTTTTTCCTTGTATGTCATGTATTAATGGGCTATGCATCTTTATTACGGCACTACTGGAGAGTCTGTTGAAATTAGAGTTTGGATACGATGCTGAAAGTCGGGGGAACTTAAAGCCCAGACATCTAGTCATGGGACATGGACCCCCTGTATCACAGGATCCCCTATTTATTTGGTGAGGCCCATCTTGGGTTCAGCCTCTCCCCTGAGGACCCCTTCCAGCTTCCAGCCCTTTCAGAATCTCTCCTCCCTGACGCATTTACATTCTGCGTTGCGCCATTCAACACTCAGCTGCTGCCGTCATCTTCTTCAGTTGCTGTCATGTGGGGACTCTTTTGCAACCCCATAGACTTGGAGCTCACCAGGCTCCTCTGAGATTTCCCACGCAAGAATACTGGAGTGGGTGGCCATTCCCTCCTCCAGGGGATCTTCCCTGAAATGCTGCTTTTCCAGGCTTCCTCTTTCAAGAGCATTTCCACCTAAACTGAAACGCTTCAAGAGGGGCGTTTCTGCCTCTGTGCCTCTCACAACTTGTGGCTGAGTACTGAACATACTCATCCTGTGAGCAGCTCAAAGAACAACTGGTTACCAGTTGGTGGTGGTGGTTTAGTCACTAAGTCATGTCCAAATTTTGCGACCCCCGTGGACTGTAGCCCAGCAGGCTTCTCTGTTCACGGGATTTCCCAGGCAAGCATACTGGAGTGGGTTGCCAGTTCCTTCTCCAGGAGATCTTCCTGACTCAGGGATCAAACCTGGGTCTCCTGCATTGCGGGCAAACGCTTTACCAATTGAGCCATCAGGGATCAGCTAGTCTTTAATAAACAGTGGACTGAAATACTACTTATTTGAGAGGCAACTAAAGAGTCCAGAAAATAAATCTGTATTCTGGAGTCAGGTCTGCCAGTGACATGGCTGATGCCTTTGAAAATATTACCTCTGCACACCCCAAACAGTCCAACAAAAAGGTCAGCTTCAGTGAGATAGTTGGGATGATGCCTTAAAACATTTCCAAGTTCCCAAGAATGTCTTTCAAACTTATAAATTTCTTGGATCTCTTTGCTTGACCAAAAATTCCTTAGGCCACCTGTTAAACTCATTTCTACTTGGCACTTCCAGAAAACCTCAACTAGTCCATGAAATTTTCTCCAAAGGATAATAGAGTGAGCCCATTACACAGTACAACTGACCTAAAAAACTGGATAAGCCATGGAAGACCAAACTTAGAAGAGCTATTTTTGCTCAAGAACTAAAGACTATAATAATGTGGAAAAAAGAAACAAACTATGGAAAAAGAGAAAGAAATGGAAAAAAGATTGTTTGATTTCATTTTTACCCAGTCCTAGACCATGCTGAATTTCTGAAGAATAGAGAAACTGGGTAAACCAGCCCCAAGTTTTCAAAAATCAAAACAGAGGAAAAGAATTTTGAAAAATATTTAAATAACTATAATAATGAGAGGATGAGACAGGAAAAAGATTATCGTATCAGTAGGAATTTTTAGACCCTTTTACCTTGGTATAAAACGGAGTAACCCTTTGTCAAATGTCAGGATTTCACAAAGGGTTACTCCTAAATTCAGAGACTAAAAAGGAAAGTTCTTTGCCATTGACTTTAGTGGGGAAACCAATGCAATTCACGTAAATTAGTTATTTTTAGAGACTCACAGAAAATTAGATGCTGAAATAAGTTAATGAGATTTATAACTAGATTATTTTACAAGGCAAAGGATCTTGACAACTACTGTCACTCAAAGACGTAATAAATACACCACAGAGATTATTAGTGATATGTGAATAATGTCTCTTTTAGAGTATTTAGGGATCAACTATAAGAGGTCCCATGAGTCTTTCTTACTCCAGCTATTAACAATATCTGCCCTGCCTGCCACAAAGGCAAAGGCAAACGGAAGTATGACAGTTATGTGTGTGCTCGGCCATGTCTGACTCTTTCGCGACCCCATGCCGCCAGGCACCTCTGTCCCTGGGATTTCCCAGGCAAGAACACTGGAGTGGGGCAACATTTCCTCCTCCAGGGAATCTTCCCAACACAGGGATCGAACCCAAGTCTCTTGCATCTCCTGCACTGGCAGGCAGATTCTCTACCACTAGCGCCATCTGGAAAGCCCCAGGTGTTAAGGTTTTACACGTCCACTATTTATTTATTTTTACTTGATACCCAATTATAGTGTATGTGGAGTCTATTGACAGAGTTAAGTGTTGAAAATGTTTCCGTGAGTGATGTTTTTTTTATTAAACGATGAGTTGATCATTCAAAGATTAGAAAATATGATCACTGTTAGCACATACTAAGAATAAAGTCACATTTTGTGCTAGGGTAGCGTTTCACATGGAGAAGGCAATGGCACCCCACTCCAGCACTCCTGCCTGGAAAATCCCGAGGACGGAGCAGCCTGGTGCGCTGCAGTCCATGGGGTCACTAAGAGTCGGAAACAACTGCGTGACTTCACTTTCACTTTTCACTTTCACGCATTGGAGAAGGAAATGGCAACCCACTCCAGTGTTCTTGCCTGGAGAATCCCAGGGACGGGGGAGCCTGGTGAGCTGCTGTCCATAGGGTCACACAGAGTCGGACATGACTGAAGCGACTTAGCATGCATGCATACATTGGAGAAGGAACTGGCAACCCACTCCAGTGTTCTTGCCTGGAGAATCCTAGGGACGGGGGAGCCTGGTGGGCTGCCGTCTATGGGGTCGCACAGAGTCAGAAATGACTGAAGCGACTTAGCAGCAGCAGCAGCATTCCACAATCTTGGCACTGTTGGTCTTTCATGCCAGAGCATTCTTTGCCTGGCAGGGATTGGTGTGTGTGTGGGGGGTGCTTTTCTTATGAATTGTAGTATGTTTCCTGAATCCCTGGCCTCGATACACCAGATTATTCCAGTACCACCTACAGGCATCCCCCTGCCCCCCAGGTTCTAACACCCCAAAATATCTCCAGACATTACCAAATGTTTCCTGTGGGGCAAAATCACCCCCCAGTGAGAATCACTAGAGCAAGGGTTTAGGTTACAAACAATAGAAGACAACAGAACTTCCTTCATAGTAAAATTCCAGACTCCCAGGACTATTTCACTCTGTGGTACAGAGACCGTTCCTAACCCATGCCAGACTGCAGGGACTCTATCCTATTTTTAAAAAAAATTCTGCCAAGTCATTCCAAACCTAAATCTTCTACAACAGCTCCTTCCAAAGCTTAACCACAAACTACATTCTTCAGAGTGATTTTGTACGTGTATCTGTGACATAGTAGTGATTAGCTGTGGGATCGCTGTCAAGGTTGAAACTGTAAAGGGGATTTAAAGAATCAACACCAGTGACTTGACAGTTGCTACCGTTGTATTTGGATTTTAAGCTTTGTAATTACACATTCTCTTATAACATACTAGAAAGTGATAAAGGCAATCATGTTACTAAAATGTTTACCTTCAGCAAGACATACTAATTTGGCCAAATTATACCCAAAATAATCCAAGGAAAGCTTTCCTCTTTTTTCTCAAACTATTGCTTTGTTTACTATGAAACTGAGTAAAAGCTACAGATGAAAAATTTAAGGAACCATCATTACTTTCAAGCGAAAGGGCACTAACTGCGTACAGTATACGCAAATGATTCTCAATCAGAATCAGATTTTTAAAAGTCACTGCAGCAAGAAGTTTTCTAATAAATACTGAAATCACAGTGATTACTAGATATCATAATAGTTCCCCTATCAGTGAGAAAATTCATCAGGACCCATTTACCAGAGGCCTAATTTGTTTCTCCTTTTGCAAAATAAACCCCTTCATCTACAAGATAGGCTAATTGATGGTGTTAAGAAGGAAAACTGCTTTGCGATGGATAAATGACATTATACACACAGAACCTGATACAACCTGTTGGGTTACTCCTTCAAAACCATCTTTCCTCCTGGTTGATAACATTGTTTTGGTTCAAGAAATTTTTTCTAAAAGGGTATAATTAGTTTCCATTTTAAAAACCACATTTTCTGTGCTTTTGAGCACGTCTTCAACATGCTTCCCCTATGCAGTGAACTTGACTGGGATAAAAATCAAACCATTTGAGTCAAAGTTCTAGAGCATGATAGGGAAAGAAATAAATACAGGAGTGAAGAAAAATAAATGCCTAATGGAAATTCCAACATATTAGTACAGTACCAAAATCTTTTATTTGTAAACCAAAACTTTCCTTGCTTGCAGGACACATACAGTTTCGATCATGTGTTCTTCAGAGAAGTGCAAAATGATGATGGTGAAATAAAAGTTTTAACCAAGAAGAAATTCTAGTACAGTAATAAGTGCTATTTGTTTGAGATTTCACGCTAATAACTCTAAGTAAGAGGTGGAAGAAGAAGAAATTTGAAAGTAAATCATCTGCTATTTATTGAAAATGGGCTGAAATTTGAGCTAGCTTGTGATTTCCACATTCAAAGTTGGGAGATGATAGAAAAAGGCCAATTTCACCTTCATTTTCTGTCTCTCATTCGAGGATAAGCTCACAGATCCTCACCTTGTCTCTATGACCAGGACTATCCATTAATGAATAGATATTTTCAAGGATATCTGAACTCTTCTGGAATGTTTTCGGTCATCAAATAGGATATAAGTCATCTTTTCCATATCTCTGGTGACTGAGCAAAATAGAACAAAGACCACAGAAATCAAGAAAGTACTATCTCCGATATTAGGACAGAGAAAGAAGCATAAATCTAGGTATTCGGAGAAGAAAAAAGGGCACATCACAAGGTGAGGAGTAGTAATATAAGCACATACAGATGACACCACCCTAAAGGCAGAAAGTGAAGAGGAACTAAAGAGCCTCTTAATGACAGTGAAAGAGGAGAGTAAAAAGCTGGTTTAAAACTCAACATTCAAAAAACTAAGATCATGGCATCCAGTCCCATCACTTTGTGGTAAACAGACGGAGAAAAATGGTAACAGTGATAGACTTTATTTTCTTGGGCTCCAATATCACTACAGATGGTGACTACAGGCATTAAAAGATGCTTGCTCCTTGGAAGAAAGCTATGACAAACCTAGACAGCATATTAAAAAGCAAAGACATCACTTTGCTGACAAAGATCTACATAGTCAAAGTTATGGTTCGTCCAGTAGTCATGCACGGATGCAGAGAAAGCAATGGCACCCCACACCAGTACTCCTGCCTGGAAAATCCCAAGGACGGAAGAGCCTGGTGGGCTGCCGTCTTGGGGTCGCACACAGTTGGACACGACTGAAGCGACTTAGCAGCAGCAGCAGCAGCATGTATGGACGTGAGAGTTGGATGATAAAGAAAGCTGAGTGCCAAAAAACTAATGCTTTCGAACTATGGTGTTGGAGAAGACTCTTCAGAGTCCCTTGGACAGCAAGGAGATCACACCAATCAATCCCAAAGGAAATCAACTCTGAATATTCACTGAAAGGACTGATGCTGAACCTGAAGCTTCAATATTTTAGCTACCTGATGTGAAGAACTGACTCACTGGAAAAGACCCTGATGCTGGGAAAGATTGAGGGCAGGAGAAGGGGGCGACAAAGGATGAGATGGTTGGATGGAAGAGATGGTTGAACAACTAACTTAACGGACATGAGTTTGGGCAAACACCGGGAGATAGGGAGGGGCAGGGAAACCTGGCATACTGCAGTCCATGGGGTCGCAAAGAGTAAGACACGACTGAGTGACTGAACAACAATATAAGTACGACTAAGAATCACTGGATCTGCTACAGTCTCCCATTTGGAGGACTAGAGGTACATACATTTTCAAATCTATTTTACTGCACAAGAGACTTGGTTGCATATTGTCTGCCTCCCAATCCTAATGGACGGAGGTTCGTGACATTGTACAGGCGGCAGGAATCAAGACCATCCTCAAGAAAAAGAAATGCAAAATAGCAAAATGATTGTCTGAGGAGGCTTACAAATAGCTGTGAAAAGAAGAGAAGCGAAAGGCAAAGGAGAAAAGGAAAGATATTCCCATTTGAATGCAGAGTTCCAAAGAATAGCAAGGAGAGATAAGAAAGCCTTCCTCAAAATGATCAATGCAAAGAAGTAGAGGAAAACAATAGAATGGGAAAGACTAGAGATCTCTTGAAGAAAATTAGAGATACCAAGGGAACATTTCATGCAAAGATGAGCACAATAAAGGACAGAAATGGTATGGACCTAACAGAAGCAGAAGATATTAAGAAGAGGTAGCAAGAATACACAGAAGAACTTTACAAAAAAGATCTTCATGACCCAGATAATCACAATGGTGTGATCATTCACCTAGAGCCAGACATCCTGGAATGTGAAGTCAAGTGGGCATTAGGAAGCATCACTAGTAACAAAGCTAGTGGAGGTGATGGAATTCCAGTTGAGCTATTTCAAATCCTCAAAGATGATGCTGTGAAAGTGCTGCACCCAATATGCCAGCAAATTTGGAAAACTCAGCAGTGACCACAGGACTGGAAAAGGTCAGTTTTCATTCCAATCCCAAAGAAAGGCAATGCCAAAGAATGCTCAAACTACTGCATAATAGCACTCGTCTCACACACTAGCAAAGTAAAGCTCAAAATTCTCCAAGCCAGGCTTCAACAGTATAGGAACAGTGAAATTTCCAGATGTTGAAGCTGGATTTAGAAAAGGCAGAGGAATCAGATATCAAATTGCCAACATCCGCTGGATCATGGAAAAAGCAGGAGAGTTCCAGAAAAACATCTATTTCTGCTTTATTGACTATGCCAAAGTCTTTGACAGTGTGGATCACAACAAACTGTGGAAAATTCTTAAAGAGATGGGAATACCAGACCACCTGACCTGCCTCTTGAGAAACCTGTATGCAGGTCAGGAAGCAACAGTTATAACTGGACATGGAACAACAGACTGGTTCCAAATAGGAAAAGGAGTATGTTAAGGCTGTATATTGTCACCCTGCTTATTTAACTTATATGCAGAGTACATCATGAGAAATGCTGGGCTGGATGAAGCAGAAGCTGGAATCAAGATTGCTGGGAGAAACATCAATAACCTCAGCTATGCAGATGACACCACCCTTATGGCATAAAGTGAAGAACTAAAGAGCCTCTTGATGAAAGTTAAAGAGGAGAGTGAAAACGCTGACTTAAAACTCAACATTCAGAAAACTAAGATCATGGCATCTGGTCCCATCACTTCATGGGAAATAGATGGGAAAACAGTGGAAAAGAGTGGCTGGCTTTATTTTGGGGGGCTCCTAAATCACTGCAGATGGTCACTGCAGCCATGAAATTAAAAGATGTTTGCTCCTTGGAAGAGAAGTTATGACCAACCTAGACAGCATATTAAAAAGCAGAGACATTAGTTTGCTAACAAAAGTCCGTCTAGTCAAAGCTATGGTTTTTCCAGTAGTTATGTATGGATGTGAGAGTTGGACCATAAAGAAAGCTGAGTGCCGAAGAATTGATGCTTTTGAACTGTGGTGTTGGAGAAGACTCTTGAGGGTCCCTTGGACTGCAAGGAGAGCCACCCAGTCCATCCTAAAGGAAATCAGTCCTGAATATTCATTGGAAGGACTGACGCTGAAGCTGAAACTCCAATACTTTGGCCACCTGATGCAAAGAACTGGCGCACTGGAAAAGACCCTGATGCTGGGAAAGACTGAAGGCAGAAGGAGAAGGGGACGACAGAGAATGAGATGGCTGGATGGCATCACCGACTCAATGGACATGAGTTTGGATAAACTCCAGGAGTTGGTGATGGACAGGGAGGCCTGGCGTGCTGCAGTCCATGGGGTCGCAGAGTCGACACAACTGAGTGACTGAGCTGAGCTGAGACCTAACGCACGGCCCAAAAGCAGTTTTTCCTTCACTTAGTGATAGGCTTAATTTCTTCAGTAGGTTCTAGGACGTGGTAAATCCTGAGACTAGAAAAACACCTGATGCCCTGTTTCCTCCAGAATAAAGAGACATACTAGGATGGATGAGTGTAGGATGATGGGCAGAATGGCAACTTTAGTCATAAAAGAAAGAGACCATTCTCTTTAGCCCAGCAGTTTTCAACAAGGGTGAAAGTAAAAGAGTATCAAGGAGATGGTGGAGGGTGTGGAAGTAAAAATAAAAGACTGAAAATTGGGAATCTGATCCAAATACAAACCCTCTGGTTGCTCTAACTGATGGGAGTGTACAGGAGACATGAAGGCTCTCCTTTAGGTGCGGTACAACAGTTCAAAGCTGTCATCGGCTACAGAAGCTGCACAGGGTGAAATGGAAATACCCTTGGGAGATGTACGTTACCTAATTCAAAGTCTACTGACTGGCTATGCCCCCTGCAGCATACCCTTCAAAACTACAGTTAGTAACCCCTGCCTCAGAAAAACAAACAAAAAAAACTACAAAACATCAAAAACCAAGGAACCACCACAGCTAAAGTGCTGCAACTCAAATACAGTATGTATTTATGTACTGAAGGAGACTGGCATCATGATAAAGAAAGCAGAGAGCAAAATTCAATCAGCAGAACAGAGACTCTGGTGGGCTTACAAAAGTGGTCTGAGCACGTCTTTGATCCCAGAAACAAGACTGTCGGAAGGGTGTGTGCCATTTTTATGTCCACTCACAGAGTCCGTGTGTACACGCATGAGAAGACGGGAGGAGACTTAATAAACGAGCTGTACCATCCCCCTTACCACGTGAGTCTGCCTTACCAAACGTTCGTGTGGATGCAGGCTGCAGTAGCTGCTAGACTGTGGAATATGAGAAGAATTGCCCAACATCCCTCCGTAGCCAGGCTGATTCATCCCACTGGAGGAGCTCCAAGGGTCACTGCTGTGATGGCCATCTGTAAAGGACAAAGAAAACCGTGACTTTTCCGAGGCACGCAGCCTTGTCTTATAGACTAGGGCTTTTTCACATCCCCCGAAACAACTGCCTATTGTACATCCATCTTTGTGTTGGCGAGCTGATTATAGAAGACCACCTCATGATACTTTTCCAAGTGGCTCTATATTGCCAAACAAATATAAATATTTAACACAGTTAAAGGGTTACTGGTAAAAATTCAGCTGTAAAAGAACAGAACATATTTCTCCATAGAATTATGTCAAGACAGCAACGTAGCTAATGCTGAAGAAAACATTTCTCAGATGTCTCCTGACCTTCTTCTTCCTATGGAAATCAGTGAAAAAATTTAACTGCTCCTGAATTTTGGGGTGAAAATAACACCTTTGAGATAATACACAGACGGCCAGTTTGCAAGTTTGGAGAGCATATAAAGAAATAAGCAATAATGAGGAAGAGTATCTCTGACTTCAGAGACTGGGTTTCATTTCGTGACACACAGAGTAGATGGAATTAAAGTTGGAGTTACATTATGGGACGTAACAGTCAAGGAAGACAGTCTCAAGTACATCGCTCTGAGTGTGTGTCTTCTTTCTGAATGTTTATATTTTGATATATAGTTATATAGCTAACTTAAGTCTTCAGTAGCAATCAAAAGAGTACACGCATAAGGTGGTATCTACATTACAGACAATTTTGAGAGCCTCTGGATTTTTATAAAACTATGAGTAAAAAAGAAGTTTAAAATGATATGAAAATTATATGAAATATATTTTAATATCAAGCTAATTTTCTATTAACACCAGATTAAAAATATTCCTACAGATTTTTTTTCACTCTCCGGGCCCAGAGGCCTCAAAGTCATTGTTAAGTTTGCTTCCCTTGGTCTGGGTTCCTTAAATTAAGGGTAGAGAGGATCTCTGTTACCACTCGATTCAGTTTTTTTTTTTTTTCCTTCAGTAGTTTAACAAAAATTATTAAATGCCAGATGTATACAAGATGTATACAATATAAGAGTTTTAACTAAAAGATGGAGGCTGAAGTTACAAATAAGAGGTCACTCAGTAGTGAATTTAAAACATGCTACTGACATGCATGCATGCTCAGTCATGACTGACTCTTTGCAACCCCACGGACTATAGCCAGGCAAGTTCCTCCGTCCATGGGATTTTCCAGGCAAGAATCAAACCCATGTCTCCTACGTCTTCTGTTTTGGTAGGCAGATTCGTTCCCACTGAGACACCGGGGAAGCCTGTGCTATTGACAGTCTCTGAATCTCTTTCATCTAAACTACATTTTCTTCAAGACCTGAATTCTCAGGGTATCGGAGACTGTCACTGAAGGAAGCTGTGTAAAATGAGATTACAGTGCACTGTTTCTGTGACCATCATGTAAAAACATATGACTTTTAAAAAGTAACTATTCATGGACTTTGGATTTAGCTCAGAAATTGTGGAAGTGTAGATGTCATCTTAAATTCAAACATGAAGTCTAAGAAAAACGAACACTTCAGAGAGATGACATGCATGGCAAATAAATTGAGAATATCTATCATTGAACAAGAGTCTCCTGAAACATTTTGACAGGATGCACTATATGGAAATACATTTAGGATTTGTTAACACAGACACTTTACTCAATGCAGACTTACAAAAATACACATTTTACATAAATTATGCTTTTCACAGTAAATTAATATTTATCATGTCCCATGATCTTGGCATAATGTGTTTTGAAAGAATAGAATTAGATGTGGGTGAATTAATTGTGCTCATCATAAATGTCAACTCAAAAAAATTTTTTTTTGCATTTTGAGTATTCATATGCAGAAAAACAAATTTGCTCCCCATATTTTGCATGGTCTGACATGGAGAAGAGCCTGTTGTTTTAATCTACCTGGTCTCTCCCTTACAGTGTGCATGGTTTAAGCAAGTGACCTTCCTGAAGGCAGATGGACAAAATCTATCCTTGTGTCAATTTTTCTCAATGAAATTAGGCTTTGGGTGATGAGTCCTTGAGTTGACAATCTCTATAGGCACAGGTAACGGCAGCATAGTTTCCCTGGTCATAAAAGAGAGGTGTCAATGCCCGAAGTGAATGTGAAAGTCGCTCAGTTGTGTCCAACTCTTTGCGACCCCATGGGGTGTAGCCCGCCAGATCCTCTGTCCAGGGAATTCTCAAGACAAGAATACTGGAGTGGGTTCCCTTCTCCAGGAGATCTTCCCAACCAAGGAATCAAGCCTAGGTCTCCCACATTGCAGGTGGATTCTTTACCGTCTGAGCTACCAGGGCAGCCCAAGAATACTGGAGTGGGTAGCCTATCCCTTCTCCAGGGGATCTTTCCGACCCAGGAATCTAACCGGGGTCTCCTGAACTGCAGGTGGGTTCTTTACCAGCTGAGGTACCAGGGAAACCCTTTGATGCCCAAGTGGCTACTGTTTAAAGCTGAAAGTGATACACTTTTGTCATGGTGCAGAACACACCCGAATGACGTACCTGCTGCTGCCATTGAAAGAAACAGACACAGAGGACAGGTCACAAAGCTAAAAGACCCCGGTTAATAGGTGCTCCACTACATGTGAAACCAATTCTCTATTCCCAAGAAAGTGAAAGTGAAAATCACCCAGTCATGTCTGACTCTTTGCCACCCCATGGACGATACAGTCCATGGAATTCTCCAGGCCAGAATACTGGAGTGGGTAGCCTCTCCCTTCTCCAGGGTATCTTCCCAACCCAGGGATCGAACCCAGGTTTTCTATCAGCTAAGCCACTAGGGCAGCCCAAGAATACTGGAGTGGGTAGCCTATCCCTTCTCCAGCAGATCTTCCCAACCCAGGAATCAAACCGGGGTCTCCTGCATTGCAGGTGGAGTCTTTACCAACAGAGCTATGTGGGAAACCCAGGGACCCATTCAATTCAACTTTATAGATTTTCCGTGGAATTTCATGTGTGAACTAGCAACCTAAGAGAGCTAACACTCTGCAGGGAAAGGACACAAATTCCTTTGAAATAGAATGATTTTGAATGTGTCCACTCTAATCTAAGGGACACGCCAAGCCGCTCCCCTGAGACTTGCTGGCCCAAGTGGTTTCCCTTCCCGTGACATGGTCCTTCCTGGAAGAGCAAGAAGGAGGAAATCCCATGGCACTTTGCCGAGGCAAAAAAGAGTTAAAGTTTGCATACAGGGATTCCTGGTGAATTCTACATCTGAATTTCAGAGCATTAACCTGGTAACAAGATTATCACATTTTGACACCAAGTGTCCAGGGTACACACCAAGTGTCCAGCTAAAGCTGCATCCTGTGGACTGTCTCCTCTCATAAGTAGATGTCGTTTAAACCCTCTCAGTCTTTCCTATGCAGCAGAAAAAGTACTACCGGAAGTGAGAGTGTAAGCTCAGGCAGCATATATCCATGTGCACTAAATGAAATACACTGGACAATTAAGTGGATTAAATATACTTTATCTACCACAAAGCTGTAATTTTCAATACTTGTCTGGGGAAAAAAGCTGGGTCTTGGACCCTCAGTCAGTCAGTGTGTTGGAATAGAGCTTTTGCTGTGTAATGAAATAACACTTCTGAGGTTCGACAGGTCACTTCATCTTCAATGGGACACTTGTTCTTCCCTATGAATTAATAAACAGCCAACATTTTTACTGATAAGAACAGACACTACACTCAATCTTAGTCAAAAGGCCGAGAAGTGGTTGTAAGCGGTCAACATTTTTGTATAGAGGTATGTATAAGGGCAATTTGCTCTCCATGTGTCTAAATCCATGATGCTCCAAATACATGTTGAATCAAAGCACTTATGAACATATGTACATGCTCTTCTCGGGAAGAAATGATGCAGAAATGATAAGTCATGGTAGACATTCCCCCAGGAAGCATCCATTCTAAGTAACCAAACCAGTCTAATCTTAACTCATGATGGCTCAAGGGGCTTTCATTTACAAAATACGTCTCAGTGAAGTTTTAATTCATTTATTTTTAATGAATTCAAGTCCTAAAATAGAGTATGACCTTCCATGTTCTCTGCTGGCCTCCTATTCCATTTCTTGAGTATTAGAACAGTGCTCTTTTGTACCATATATGACATAAAAGACCCGTGGATCTCCCCTTGGAAAAGGCAGTGTCTTACCTTGCATGAAGAAGGAGCTAGGGAAAGTGCTGGCTGCTGGTTTCGAGGAAGGGTAGCCTGGCGAGTCCCTATTGTAGTCGGCAGTGCTGGCTGATGGAGCATAAACCTGGGGAACGAGAGCCCATTTAGTTTTGCTTGCTGCCTGCACCCAAGCATCTCAAGGTCTATGACTTTGCAAGAAGCAGGCTCAAAAGGCACAATTTCTACCACATCCATCCGAAATCTGATCAAACTCTAGAAACACTGCTCCATTCCCCGTACAGAAAAACAGAACAAAACAAAATGTTGAGTAGATTTGTGCAAATGGAAAATCAGGTGTGATATTTTCCAGTTACAGGCAAGAATACTGAGAACTACATCTGGTTGTTGTGCGTGTGTGTTCAGTTGTGTCTGACTTTTTGCAACCCCATGGACTGTAGCCCTCCAGGCCCCACTTTCAATGGAATTTTCCAGGCAAGAACATTGGAGTGGGTTGCGATTTCCTCATCCAGGGGATCTTCCCAACTCAGGGATCAAACGCACGTCTCTTACATCTCCTGCATTAGCAAGTGGATTCTTTACCACTGAGCCACCTGGGTTGTAGATATATAATATCCATAGGGTTGTCCTAGAAACCTAAGCATTCTTTTTTTTTAAAAACATAAATGGCTCACGAGCATGTAAAAGGTAAAAAAAAGACATGCTTCAAACTTCTCCTATTTAGTCTGCCTTTCAATTAAAATTTAAAGTCAGAGACAGAGACAAAAAGACAGATAAAATAAATGCACTCTCCAGACCACAGAAAGTGACAAACGTATCTTAGAATATTAAATTTCCAAAGTGTCAGCTTTTTGTAGAGATGCAAGAAAAAGGCTACTAAAAGCCCAGATATACACAGACCACCAAAAATCAGTGCGTACACAGGAAGGGGGAGAGAAACCCTCATTTATAGTTCTTTTATCTTTGTATGTTCAATAAACTTAAAAACTGCCAAAACCTTAATTTACTTACATTCGTTTACTAATACTCATGGGACTTGGGGAACCAGTTCTTTACAAAAATAGCTTGTGTATTTTCTTGTTTATGTTTGCTTTAAAGTAGACAGCACGGTATAAATTCATAAGGCATAAATTCATAAGGTATAGTTTAACTTTAATTGGTTTTCTCCCTTGCCTTTTCTGCTAAATATGATTTTTTTAAAATCTCTATTTTCTTTTGCTCCAAAAGTTCCTCTCTCCAGATGGTCAGAGAGACTAAAACACTGTCATCCTCTTGATGAAAATGGATACCTTCCTGCCTCCATTTTGAAGCAGGCAGCGGCTCACGAAATTGGCAGTGAGCCTACAGTGATATTCACAGGTCACAGTAAAAGAAAGGGAAATTCACCAATAAAAAGGCAACTGCAGGGTTACCAAAAAATAACTCTCCCCCCTTTTTTTCACAGCGCACATGGAATAAACACCCTAAGAAAAATTCTATAATTGCTCTCAGAACACCATGAATCACAAACTAAGCATTTAATACATGGTTTAGGATTTCACAAAGGATAGGGCCACAGCGACAGATGTGGGAAAACACGCATACACATACATGCATCACATAAATGCTACATATGCCCCACAGTGCCCTTGAAATTGAGAGATCTTAGAGACTGAACAAAAGTAAATTAGAAAAACCCTGGTCCACTTTAAAAAAAAAAGACAAGGATTCTTCCTAAGTCAGGGAGGAATCTGAGTCCTCTATTTTTCCTCTATTTTTCATTTTATTTTAAAATTTTAGTCATATCCTAAATGTATAAACAGCTACCTGCTTCTCTAAAAGGGCTTACAGTAAGGGCAATTTTTTTTTCAAGTATCTGTAAATGGACAAAGAATAAAACATAAGCCAGAAATCCCAAAGCAAATCAGTACCCTAAGTTTATCAAGCAAAACCCAGTATTTTCTTGAGGCTTATACAACTGACAAACAGTTTGGAAAATACTCCTAAAGGTACTTAGAAATCTTGAGACTAACTAAAAAGATGAAAACAAAAATTACCTTCTAGGGAAAGGGGAAATTAAAAATTAGATCATCTCATTCTAATGGCAGAATGAGTAGAATACTACTACACTATATCTACAGATTAGTAGTCTGACAGCTCCTTGGCCAATAAGTATTAATATGAGCTAGGTGTACTATGTATTACTTCCAAATTTCAAAAATCAATATATTTACTATAAAATTGAAAATAAACTCTCCCATATTATTAAATCACCTTATTAAAAAAAAAAAGAACCAAAACAAATTCTTTTAGGATAATATATAATTTTAATTACATACTCTACTACCTTATCCTTAAACATGTACTATAATTATTGCATAAACATCATTGATGGCATCTAACAAGATCTGCCTTTTGGATAGAATTATTTGATATCTCTTTTGGGAGACAAAGACAAATCTTCAGTAATTTTGCTCCAATAAGGAGGTTACTTTGACTATGAATTATGATCAAGTGGGAAGATCTGAGAATAAGATCACTTATCCCAAGTTCAGAAATGCTGCCTGCATGAAAAAGAATACGTAAGGGGTTAAAAAGTTTTTAGGACATGTTACACTGTACAATTTCTATTTTTCTGGTGCTGTGGCCAAACTAAGATTTTTTTAGATAAGATGAAAGCCTTTGTTAACAAGAAATCAAATGCTATTAATAGTTTTTTCAAAAAAGCAATTCTGCATATTTTATAAATTTTCTTTATATTATAACTGATCTGGTACAATGTTATTCTCTTTTAATTTATATACTTCATCTTTCTCATCAAAAGTTACTTTAAAGATAAGTGCTCTATATATTTGTTTATAAAAATAAACATAATATAGAACTGTTATACTTAAAAAAAAAGTATTTATGTATCTATTTGGCTGCAGAGGCACATGGGAATTTTAGTTGTGGCATGTGGGATCTAGTTCCCTGACCAAGGATCAAACCCTGGCCCCCTGCCTTGGGGGTGCGGGAATCTTAGCCACTGAATCACCAGGAAGTCTCTTATACTTTTTAAAAGTAGAAGGAATCAACCCCCATCACATTTTAATCATAAGAAAATTCAATAATGGAATGGTCAAAGCCCTGCTCAAGATGTTCAACCATCAATGGTCCTTTATTGTCTACTATTCAATGGCTGCCTTCTTTAAAAGTGGTGGTGGAGGTATAAGATGCTATTTATGAAAACAGTGATGATAAGTGATTCAGTTTATCCTCAGTGTTTTAATTTTTAATAACCTGGATCATCAGTAAGCTGCTTCATTATTTTACTTGTCAACTATTGTCCCAGTCTCTCAAAAGACTTGAAAGTATAGGCTGCAAGAAGGTATTTAACAGAGACACTAAATTCAGTAAATAAAGTTCACATCCACTCAACTTTAATTATTATTATTATAGGTAGATAGAAAGATGACTTACACATTTGTTAGAGAAAATGCTAACAGAATGATAACAAACATCCCAGATCTCTTCAAATGACTAACACCAGAAAATCAGTCTGATGGAAAATGAAATACAAATCCCAAACTCTCGTTCAATGTGTTGAAGTAACTCTGCCAAGGAAACATGCAGAGAGTCTAAAGAGAAGCAAAAATCTACACTTAGTTTTCTTCTGATAAGGTATCTTAGATCAAGGTGACTTTTGGCATTCTGGTTCCTCCCACAAGAGTAACTAAAGAAGTGTGAAATTCTGTTGCAAAATTGGAAATGGGAAAACTTGGCTCAAGTTCATAGACTACAGCAATCTGAGTGAGCTATCTGCTGAATAAAGGCTTAATGGAAAACTAATGGCCAAGTGTAGTTCATATTCAAAGTCAGCACCATTATTTTTTTTCTCTTATAATCTGAATTTAAAACAAAATCACAAATACAGAAATTCTGAGCTTAACAAAACCCTGTAAACAGCATAAACTCTGAAAAGATAAAAAATCTAAACGTTCTCATTTTACAGATTTAACTTGTGTTGTAATTTGAGATATACTTGAGATACACTACTATAGTATATTAATCACTCCAGCCAATGTTCTGATTATCCTTTGTGCTATCATCAAAGAAACAATATGATATTCTTTTAAACAGAACCTCTGCCTACTAGAAAAGAAGAAAAGCAAGCAAACACACAAACCAACCAACAAAATGAAGAGAGTAGAACGTATATTCTATGTTTTTCATTTGAGGTGCTCATTTTTATGTCTTGGCATGTCAGTTTCACTTATGGAAATTTTAAAAGATAACAATGATTACCATTTGTTCTGGGCGTTTTGTGGAATGGCTTTTGTGCTGGGAGCTCCATACACATTATTTCTAATCTTCATAATAATCATATAAGATGGGCATTATTAATAGCGTCATTTCTATTTCATATGACTGAAGAATGGTAGACAGGTCAAGTGTCCTGGCTCAGGCAGGCCTGGGTCGCATAACTGCCCATTCCATCATTTATGAGCTGGGCAACCTTGGAACTGTTACTTTACTCTCTGGTCTTCAGATTCCTACCCATAAAAAGGGAATAACAGTGCCTGCTATGCCAGATTCTTGAGAGAATTAAATGGCATCACGTATATAAAAGCAACTAGAATAATACTTGGTACCTAAAAAACATGCAAAAAAATTAGATTAATAGCATTAATGTGCTGCTATTTTAAAAAAAATTATCTGGAGAAAAGTGACAGAAAAGTTAAGCCACTTTTCCATGTTAAAAAATTACCAAGTGGTAAAGATTCAAACTAATCATTAAAGCCTATGTTCTTTTCATTAAAAAACAATTTGTTGATCTTAAGAGGCAAAAAAGAAAAGATATCATTAGCTATCAACACAAGGCAATACTTTGGCCATGATTTATAGAAATAATTCTTGTGGGGTTTCATAACTGCTTTTAAGAAAAGAAAACTTGATAAGGCATGTTGACAGTGAAACCAATATGCGTCAGTTACTTTCTTTCCAAAGTGGGAAGCTGAACTCTGGAGGGGACAGAGAGAAGTGGTTATAGATCATGTATCATGAGGCGTATAACTGAGTGTGTTTGAGCGACAGCCGCTAGGTTACAGAGGAGACCTTGGCCTCTCTGCGACCAGCGAGTACCACCTGAATAACTTCCAAAGAGAACCAGGTGAGAATAACTGAAACATTGTAACTGAGACTTTTTAGATCCTTGAGAGAGTTACTGTGTGCTCCATGATGAGTAGAAAACAGCAAAGCACAATTATGCCTCAGATGCCCAAGCGCTCGGGAGGCTGACTTAGCAGCTCAAACCTTTGGAGGTTTCACAAATATTCTAAACCATGACAGTTAGACATTCGAATGCCAGGAGGTGGTGGTACACCATTGATGCTCACACACCTAGGCACGTACACTGATGCTGACCAGCATCTAAGGGGGAAAGTACCTGTAAGGGATCAGCTCACTGCTCAGGAAACTGACTGGAATGGACCTCAACTCTTACAATATTGTTGGAAGAACACACGTCACAGTAAGCGGAAAGAACAGCTCGGGGCAGTGATACCTCGACATTCCTAAGAACTGAAATGGACACTGTAATTGTTCTATGGGACAAAGTTAAAGGTGTATTGTTGGCTAATCCATAAAGCAACCGGAAGACGTACTTAGAAGAGATGGTCTCCAGACAGCAGAAAAACCCATCTGGCAGAGCAGTAGAAATTACTCTGGAATCAGACCAATGAGGCTCAAATTCCAGCTCTCAGAAGTAGTCGTGAGGACAAAACAAAGCACTTTCTCTCAGAGGCTCCATTTCCTCATTTGTCAATTTCTTCACGATCAAATGTCAAATGGGGCTATTCTGCTGTGCAGATTAGAGAGTACAGACGTCGAGCATAACTCCCTCTCTCACAGGAGCACAATAAATGGTATTATTATTTATATCCAACAAAATAAGAATTTTAGAGTAATTTTTAACATGTCCAGAATGGTGCTGTCCAATACAGTATCCATGAGTCCTATATGGTTACTTGGATTAAGCTTAATTAAAATTAAATAAAATGAAATATTCAGTCCTGCAGTCACACTAGCCACATTTCAAGTACTCAATGGCAAACTGTGGCCACCAGCGACCATACTGGACATCACAATGGGGAACTTTCTCACTATGGCAAAAAGTTTTACTGGGAGCACTGATTTAGGGTAATGGCTGTCCCCAAGGAGACCTACTGAGCCCTGTATGAAACTCTGTTAGAGCAGCCATCACAATAATGCAGCTTATTTAAGACTTGCTGTTGCCTTTCAGCTGCCAAAGCAAGAACTCTTCTGGTGGACAAGGGGGAGAGGCAGATTCCAGGTAGCCTAGCACCTAGCGAATAACCAGTGTTTAATAAAAGTTGATTTTATTGGATAGCAGAACATTTAGGTGTCCATTTTACTTACTGGTTTTAGAGCCCCTTGTACTATTACATACTTCTTAAAGCCCTTTTTGTAACCACCTGCCCAAATTCCTGCAAGCAGGACTGTAAGTAGGACCCCAGGGAAGAACAGCTCCTGTGATTCTCGGATCTCTGGATGTGTAGGCAATAACAGTAAGAAAATCTTACACGGCAATTTTGTCCTTGGCCCCAGTTAGTCTTTGGCAAAGGAACTGTAATTAGGCACGGTGTGATCACTTTGAGACAATAAATGGCGAACAGATTTTTAACTTTTTCTGATCATGAGTTTTCACATTACATATTGGTAACTGGATCCCTTGATTCTACTTCTATTTTTATTACTCTTTCTTTCATAATGTTTTATATCAATTTTTTTATAGATGTTCCTTTTTCTTTTCAGGAAATTTCTCCATGTGGTGTCCTTTCTTCTGCCTCTTGGCATCATATTTTTAAAGCTGAAATCAGTTCAACCTCATTTTATAAACGGGCAAAAGGCAGACATTAATAAGGACCTACCCAAGGGCCTTAAACAGAGCTCAGGCCTCCTGAATTCTCGTTTTATCCTCTTGGCACTCTCCTTCCTAAAGTCTTTTTAAAGTTTGTAACTTAAATATTTGAATGGGTAGCAAAATGGCATAAAAGGTTAGTAAGTAGATGAAAGTACCAGAGTTGAGTAAGTTATCATAAGGTTTAAAGGCAGTGAATAATGCTCAAGAGCATGAAAAAGAAGGTAATAAACAACCCAACGGTGCAAAGAAAAACAAAAGCCAACTACAGAAATAAACATTATTCATCTTACATATTCTCAGTATATACTAACAAGTCAAGCAATATTTACTAATGGAAAAAGATCCTACTTTATTTCCAAGTGATGGTTAAAAGCCCATTTGATTATCACATACAGGAAATATGTTTAGAGATAACACATAAATGTTGCAGTATATTGACAAATAGATGGATATGTAATTGTAGATTAAAAAATTTCAGAGATGTAATCTGTTGAAATTGTGAAGGTTTTATTTCCATCTCAATTACTTGAAGCTTTTACAGGAATTAAAAAAAATAGTTCTAAGTGCCCTAAAGTAACTCTCAGTAAGAAAGAAAAGTTTTACTCCTCAAACTATAGTGATACTCTGAAAAAAAAATCCCCAATTATCTAAATGTGTAAAATGTCCCATTCATGTATATGATATTCCTATTTCATTACCTTAACAAGCAATGATCTGTATTCACTCCACCACAGTGCATCACAAAAATGAGAAAAAGAACATGCATATGAACCCCCTAAAAGAAATTCCTGGAATATGTAATATATTTAGAACACAAGTCATTTTGGCATACATCCAAATGCTCTATCACAAATACCACATCTAACTTTTTTTTTTACCCTTCTGAATATCAGCTGAGTTTTGGTTATCTGTTCAAGAGTATATTAAATCTGAAGCTAAATTCTACAAATGAACTACAGCCAAGAGTTTTATCCTTTTCAGCCACCAAATATCTTTTCTCTGTGTTAAGAAGTAGTAAGACTGTAAGAATTTTAATTCCGTTCTCTATCAAATTGTGTAACCCCAAGCAATCAAAAGAAAGCAACAAGAAGGAGAAGCAGAGAAGCACGCAGGGAGGGACAGACTGTAGCCCATCCACTTTTGACCAGCACACCCAGCCTGCAGCAGGCTCAACAACGACAGTAAAACAGTGAACTGGACCCATTATTAGTGTGCAAAGCACCCCGAGAGCTACAGAAAAGCCTGACATTGCTTACGGCCAGAAGCTCTACCTTGCTCTTTCCTTTCTTCAAATAAAAAGGTAATACATGTAAAAATATAGGTAGTTGCAGTCTATTTTTCAAACCTCTAAATTTCAATCTACTAAACAAGAGTCTGTGTAGCTTAAAAATTTACAAGGGAGTAAAAAACTGTGCTTCAACTAAAAATGAGGAAAATTTTTCCTAATAAATTTCAGAATCACTAATAATTATATGGCAATATTATTGTGATTCAATCTACATAGTGTCCTGTTCTCTTTACAAGCGTTTTGCAAGTATCAGTGTGTTGTCATTGCAAACTTGAGGCAGGAAAACTGTGAAGACAGGTATGATTAGGCTCACTCTGTTATATCACAGACGTTTCATACATATGATACTGAAATACAGATATAGAACATTTGAGATTTTAAGCTGTCTTCATGTACTATCACGCAATCTCAGTGACATATGCAGGGAGTTAAACACTAAAAAAAAGAAACAATTTGTTATGGTATTAAAACTTCACACTCTGTGTGTGTTCAGTCACTCAGCTGTGTCCAACTCTTTGTGACCCCACAGACTAGAGGCCACCAAGCTCCTCTGACCAGGGCATTTTCCAGGCAAGAATACTGGAGCATACTGCTGCTATTTCCTACTCCAGGAGACCCTCTCGGCCCAGAGATCAAACCTACGTCTCTTGTGTCTCCTGCATTGTCAGGCAGATTCTTTACCACTAGCGCCACCTGGGAAGCCCATGACACTCAACAGAACTGGAAAAAGACCTGGTCCTAAGGCCTGCCAGTCCCAAGCTCTTGTGACTTGTTGGCATGACATAGAAGGGGGAGAGGGGGTGGGAGGGAGGTTCAGAGGGAGGGGACATATGTATACCTACGGCTGATTCATGCTGTTGAATGGCAGAAACCAGCACAAGATTATAAAGCAATTATCCTCCAATTAAAAAGAACCCCCCCCCCAAAATAGCTAACACTTTACTTAGGGTATGCCAGACACTATTCCAGCGAAACTGTACACAAACTCATTCTGTCTCGACACTAACCCTATTGTCTTATTATCACCCCGATTTTACACAGAACGAATCTGGAGGCAGAGACACATGAAAGAACTTGTCCACGTCACACAGCTAGTTAAATGGGAAAATGGAGATTCAAAACCATGTCATCTTGTTTGGGCATCTGAGCTTTAACAAGACCTCCAATCGCTAAGGGGCTTCTCTCCAGGGTATTCACAGACTCCTGCCAAAACCCAGGTTTATAGAACTCTGGGTCCCGTTTACACACTCACAGGCCACCGGGCAGACGAGGGGCTCAGAAGGCTGTTTTGGCCAAAGAGCAGAACGCGAGGCGGCCTCAGACAGTGGCGCACAGAGACGGCTCTCGTGCACGGGACCAAGGCGGAGGGCTCTGCATCTGTCTTCCAGATCTGAAGCTGAGCAGGACCCACTACTTCCGTTTATCAGGGCTAAAATCAAAGAGGCCAGTAACCTGCTGAGAGTGGTACTGGCATTTAGGGGTGACTTAACACCAACACTAAACTGATGAAAAAAATCACCACACTCTTACTTAAAAGCATTCACATGAAGCGTGACTACAGTCCCATCGATGTGCACCAGCCTCTGGCTCCAAATATTTCTTTTTATTTTTACACCTGCGTTGCTTTGGCACTGATGGAGCAGACGCTGCATGTTTGCTATTACTATCAACGTGGTGTATCACGGGAATGCCCACGGCCAGCATCCTGAGTACCTTAGCCCTCGCCGAGAAGGTCTTAAACTGATTAAGTTACACCTGGCTGAAGATCTCTTGAAATACTCAGTTGCATAAAATTTGGCCCAGGTGAAACCTGACTTCATCCTGGTTATCCTCCTTATGTTCCGTACTCACAGGGGAACCCGCTTCCTCACCAGACTCAGGATCAGCACACACAAAAGACTGGATATTAAGCCCATCACAACTCTTTAAAATATTCCGAACACCTAAGTTGTTTTCAAGTGTTTATTTATTGACCATTCATTAGTAATTAAAGGTTATGTTAAGAAGAATGTGACTTATTATTTCTGTCAATTATTATTATTATTTGTGAAAGTCGCTCGGTTGTGTCCCACTCTTTGCAACCCCATGGACCATACAGTCCATGGAATTCTCCAGGCCAGAATGCTGGAGTGGGTAGCCTTTCCCTTCTCCAGGGGAGCTTCCCGACCCAGGGATCAGAACCAGGTCTCCCACACTGCAGGTGGATCCTTTACCAGTTGAGCCACAAGGGACGCCCAAGAATACTGGAGTGGGTAGCCCATCCCTTCTCCAGGAGATCTTCCCAACCCAGGAATCGAACTGGGGTCTCCTGCACTGCAGGTGGATTCTTTACCAACTGACCTATGAGGGAAGTCCATTATTATTATAGATTATTATTTGTAGTTATCTTCAATCACAAGCAGATTTAGCTAATTTATTTTATCTCTCATCCACAGCTGTCACATCAAATTCATGACTATCAATTTTTTCTAATGGATCAGCTCCCATCTCAATATTATTTTTTCCTCTTTTGCCACCAGCTATTTGCTTCTTTTTTTTTTAAAGATGACAACTACAGGATCATGTGTCCCCTGGCGGCTCAGACGGTAAAGAATCCGCCTGCGGTGCAGGAGACCCGGGTTTGATTGCTGAGTCAGGGAGATCCCCGGGAGAAGGGAATGGCAACCCACTCCAGCATGCTTGCCTGGAGAATCCCACGGACAGAGGAGCCTGGGGGGCTACCGTCCATGGGGTCACAAGAGTCGGACACAACTGAGTGACTAATACCAACACAGGGTCATGAGGAGGTGTTGCAACATCAAAATAATGTTGGTTACATCTGCCAATAAATAGCTTTGTGACCTCTGATGACACAATTTCATCAGTTGAATGAGGATGGCGTGTTTTCAGGATGAAAACACATTATACAATTCCACAATAAAGAGGAAAATTAATTTTAGGGTTTACTCCAAAGTTGATTATTGCTGTTTCTTCTACATTGAAGGCAAGGAAGGTCTGCTGAGGGTAGTCCATCACAGAAACAGTGAAGTTTAAAAAGTATTAGGAGAGTGACGTCAGTCAGAAAGACAGATATTGTATATTAACGCATGTGTATGGAATCTAGAAAGATGGTACTGCTGAACCTATCTGCAGGGCATCAGTGGAGATGCAGACACAGAGAACAGACTTACGGACACAGGAGGGGGAGGAGAGGCTGGGACAAACTGAGAGGGTAGCACGGAAACACATGCGTTACCACGTGTAGAACAGAGAGCAAGCGGTGTGACAAGAGGGAGCTCGCCGCGGCGCTCTGACCACCTGGGGGCGGGGTGGGAGGGGAGGGCTTCAGGGAGGAGGGGACGCGCACCTCAGCCTGCGGCTGATTCGTGCTGGTGCACGGCAGAGGCCTACACAATGCCATAAAGCAATCATTCTCCAGGTAAAGGAAAGGATTATGAAAAAGAAATGTGCAGGGGTGTGTGTGTGTGCAGGGGTGTGTGTGTGTGTGTGTGTGTGTGTGTGTGTGTGTGTGCAGGGGTGTGTGTGTGTGTGTGTGTGTGTGTGTGTGTGGTACTGGGCACAGAATAGGCCCCAGTAGTTACTAAATGCCCACATGAATGAATGGATGCATCACATACAAGATACAAGTCAAACTAAGAATAATAGCATAACGCAGAGAAAGATAAACATTCATTGGTTCTGCCAAAATAGATTTCAGTACATTTTACTTCTCAGTGTGTTTTAGAGCTGAGCTGAATTCTGAAAATGGAGGCAATCACCTATAATAATCCATATTTAAGGGTTCTAAGAGGTCCATTTCCCACCCTTCTCCCTTTGAACCTAAGGCCATAGGTTGATGCCTGAAGCCCAGAGCTCACATCCTTCATTAGATGTTAATAGGTGTGTGGTTTTTTTTTCCATTTATTTTTACTAGTTGGAGGCTAATTACTTTACAATATTGTAGTGGTTTTTGTCATACATTGACATGAATCAGCCATGGATTTACATGTATTCCCCATCCTGATCACCCCTCCCACGTCCCTCCCCACACCACCCCTCTGGTTCTTCCCAGTGCACCAGCCCCAAGCACGTGCTCAAGTAAGTCTGGTCACTATTGTCGTAAACAAATTAATACCATTGCAATGGGCTTTAGTCAATGTATAATGCTACATGAGATACAAGTCTGCTTCCCCAGAAATAATTCCACATCACAAACCCACTTTTCAACACACCTCCAATCATCCCCCATCATGGGAAATGTTTTTATAGTCTGTTAGCAGTTATTACAGGGCTTCTCTGATGGTGATGGTGTATGGCTTTAGCAATAAAGAATCTGCCTGCAATGCAGGAGACACAGGATACCCACGTTTGATCCCCGGGTAGGGAAGATCCCCTGGAGAAGGGCATGGCAACCCACTCCAGGACTCTTGCCTGGAGAATCCCACAGACAGAAGAGCCTGGCGGGGTACAGTCCACGAGGTCGCCAAGAGTCAGACACGACTGAGCACACGGCACATCCAACCGAAGCAGTTATTTCCCTTTGACGTGACGACGTCTCTAATCCTTTCTCAACAACCAGTTTTTAAGAGTGAGAGGAGAGTGGAGAGGGGATGAGGCAACAGTGAAGTCTCTACAAGAAGGAAGAGCAGCACCTGAGAAAAACGCTGACTTTACAGTTTGCCCTTACACAATACAGGGCACTATAAAGGGCAGATTATAAAGATCACTTAATGGTAATAAATGTGCCATTTCTATTTAGCGCTGTGTTTGTACAGTTCAGAGGGACACACGGCCGTCATTCCTAAGTATACGTGCCCTCCCAAAAGCAAGAGGGACTGGGAAGAGAGCTGTGTCAGACAAAAGCAGAAAGACACACTTTGAACAGCAGAGACCCAAACAAGAAGGAAAAGATGGTGAAGCCACGGTCCCAGCAGATATTCCGACAAGATGAAACTTCAAAAAAACATGATTCACAAAACTTCTCTGCCCCTGAACTTAATTGTATGAAAGGAAACTTGGTGACATTCTATGCTTAATCATCATAAAAAGTTGGTATTTTCAAGGTATTTTAAATTACAAAGATTTTCTGCATCCATTACATTATTTAATAATCACTCTGAGACAGATTATCTGCCCAAGTGGTCAACCATCTCATCCCCTTTTTAACGTTAGGAGACAGAAGCTGGGAAGGCGACCTCCCTTCCCAGAAGTCACATGACTCTAGGAAGGCAGAAAAAAGTTACAACCGAGGTCTTTTTGTTGGTGCTGTTCATATACTAACTCTTGAAATTAAAAAAAAAAATTTTTTTAATTTTACTGAAGTAGAGTTGATTTACGACGTTGTAAATTTCTGCGGTACAGCAAAGTGATTCACTTACACATATGTATCAGTTCAGTCACTTAGTCGTATCCGACTCTCTGCGACCCCATGGACGGCAGCATATTCTTTTTCATGTTCTTTCCCATTACAGTTTATCACAGTATATTAACTATAGTTCCCTGTGCTATACAGTAGGACTCTGTTGTTTAACCTAGGTTTTTCACTGCAAATCCCAGGTCAGAGTTGTTAGTACTTCATCAGAATATCCTTCCAACCGGGAGGGGTGGGATGGGGTGGGAGAAGGGAGGGGGATTCAGGAGGGAGGGGACATACGTACACCTGTGGCTGATTCATGCTGACGTATGGCAGAAGCCAACAAAGTATTGTAAAGCAATTATCCTCCAGTTAAAACAAAAAAAATTAAGAATATCCTTCCAAATCACCTATGGTCTAAAGAATGTGGAGATCAATTTTTCACATTGGTAAGTATCTACTGATGTTGAGTAGAGTTAAAGATGAAATCTAGACTGGGCTTTAAAAACAGCACACTTAACGCTGGTTCTTCTAACAGAAGCCTTCATCTTCTGCTTACCAAGAGAATTGTTAACGAACACTGAGTTTCCAGTCTGAAGTTCTGAACAGGAATCGTCAGCACGGAACACTGTAAAACTGCCACCCCATCCTCCCTTTCACAAAGCTGAGAAAAGGACAAATGATCTTTTTTCTCTGTCAAAACATATGGTCCTACGTACTTTCAACTAAAAACAAAAGCATGAAATAATTACCAAATGTATGACTCTGTGGCACAGATTGAAATGAGAAAAAAAAAGTATATGCAAATTGTCAACCTCTCTGTCCAATCAACCACCTCTCTATATTATTCCTTCAGATTCCTGCCCTTCCCCATACCCAAGGCGAACATTCAGGTAAAATCAACCAGCAATATTTCACTGACTTAACTCACAGCAGAGCTTCTCGATGCTTTGGTACATATAAATAATAAATAAATAAAATAGGAGGCCAGAATTGTCATTAGAAGCTGACTGGGAGATTTCAGACATATAGCAATCAACTAGAAAATGTATGAAAGTGAGTTTAGTTTAACACAAAATGTTTATGCAAAAGAAACAGAAAGGAAATTATCCCATTAGGATAGGGTTATTTAAAAAAACACAAACCCACCAACCTTAAAGACTGGGTAACAGAAGATCAAGTGACCAACAATAAATAGTTAATATCTTTAAGCACATTTAAAAGACAATTCAGTTGACTTTCTCTAATATTTAAATTCCAGACACTTTTTTAAGTGATCTACTTTTTCTCAGTCTTAAAGACACCAGTTTAAAGATCAGCTACTGGCTACTTCAAATATTTATCTGGAATAATGAAGGTATAAATAAACAACAGTCATTTCTTTAACAATAAAAATTACAGTAAGAATGCCCCTTTGATTCCTTTCCAAGGAATAAATATCTTTTCCTTTGATAGCTAAACTACTTTGTTCAATCAGTTTGAATCTTCAAAATAGAAATGTAAAATCCAGATGATTGCTCACTATTAAGATAAGGAAAGCAGTTTAAAATTCTCAATGATGAAAAAAGTAATGAGAAAATGCTTCTGTCATAAGAGGAACACAGCAGTTTTACATAATAAAAGGCTTAAAATTGATTCCTGTCTTTTTTTTTCCCCCTTGACAAATTACTAACTGGTGAGAACTTAAGAGAACTATACAGAAAGGTTAAAAAGAAGCAAGGGATGTTTCCTTTTCCCAGTGGAAAAATATCCATTAAATATATAGTTCTTTGCTTACATAATCAGGACATATAAGATACCCTGTCAAGAACTTTCCTGTCTCTAGGTAGGTAGATGGATAGATGTGTACAGTATGTATGTGAGTTTGTGTATAAGATTAAAGTTGCTAAAACACAGCAGCAGGTAGATAGGAAGGAACTACTTAATGGGTATGGGGTTTCCTTTAGCGGTGATGAAAATGTTCTGCCACTAGACAGATACAGTGGTTGTTCAATACTATGAATATAGCAAATACCAATGAATCACCCATTGTAAAATGGTTAATTTTACATTATGTAAATTTAACCTCAATTAAAACAAACAAAAAAAAATCACTGCAGCAGGCCCATAACTTATGTGTCCTTCACAAAAAGACATTAGTCAGGATTTATCCGTGTGTGCGTGCTAAGTTGTTTCAGTCGTGCCCAACTCTTTGCGACCCTGTGGACTGTAGCCCTCCAGGCTCCTCTGTCCATGGGATTCTCCAGGCAAGAGTACTGGAGCGGGCTGCCATTTATTCCTCCAGGGGATCTTCCCGACCCAGGGATCCAGCCCATGTCTCTTCTGTCTCCGGCATTGGCAGGCAGGTTCTTTACTACTAGCATCACTTGGGAAGCCCAGAAGCATCTGTAGGGAGGTGGTACTCCGGTAGAAGAGAGGCCCAACTATCTGCCATCTTTCTTTAGCGGTAAATCTTGACATCAGACATCAGATGGAAAATGTAGGTAAGTAATGTAGCCATTATTAAAACTGCTCTCTTACCAAAGTCACTCATAATTTCTTCGTTAGCAAATTCAACCTTCTTCATTCTATCAAGGAAATGAACTTAATGATTCTCCCTCTTTACTAAAATGTCTTAAGTGGGCTCACCAGCTGAAGATAAGGGTCTCCAATGTGTTCTAGGGAGCAGGAGGCCATCTTTCCAGTTTTGATTCTATCACTCATCAACTGACCACTGGTAGGTCATGGAACCTCTCTGAATCATTGAACCTCTCTGTCTCAATCTTATAATAATTATTTGGAAAATACACATCATGACATCTGCTGCTACATAGAGATGTGGCACAAATAAAACCAGATCATGCACTGAGAGAACACCTTGAAAAAGGATGGATCTCAGGTATCTAGTTTGTATGGCCTTTTCAGGACCCTTGTTGTTGTTTAGCCACTACTTTGTGGCCGACTCTTTTGCCACAGACCCTGTGGACTGTGGCCCACCAGGCTCCTCTGTCCATGGAATTTCCCAGGCAAGAATATTGAAGCGAATTGTCATTTCCTTCTCCAGGGGCTCTTCCCAACCCAGGGATCGAACCCACGTCTCTTGTGTTCCAAGTGGATTCTTTACCACTGAGCCACTGGGGAAGCCTTCTGGCACCCTAGTGATGGTTAAAATATTTTTTGACAGTGATGAGATTGTTTTCTTTGATGGAAAACTTCTTGATATGTGGATAACCTATTCAGCTCTTTCTCTAAAAAACACTACAAATAGGACTGTGTATCAGTGATATCATATCAGGAGTATGGACCAAAAAACTTTGGGGGAAAGAATGAACTCAATAAGTTTTAATCAAATATATTTCATCTTCTAAACTCTCCCGGCACTTTATTTTTAGAAATTTGTAATTTTCATCAGTTATACAGGTCTTCTCTCCTATAAAATACTGTGGACTCCTTAGGGACAAAGGGTGTGACACAGAGGACATTCAGTGCAATGACTTGCCTACAGCAGGTGCCCAATTAATATTTATTATACAAACAAGGGCAACAGTCAAAGTAAAAGAGGACCAATTCTTTCCTTCACTTACAAAGCTTACACAGCAGATTTTTAGCACTGACGTGTCTTACATAAGTATATCTCAGGTATCTTTGTTGAAAACAAAATCTGTCTCTGAATCATGAATGGCTTCTTTAAGGTATGGCGCGATGGGGGTGAATCTCTGGCCTCACACCAGGAAGACGTCATGTGGAGATTACACAGATGTGAAAGATACTATGCTTCAGAGTCACAGATGTCCAGCCCTGAATGTGCAACATTTCTCAAGGAACTCATCCATGTAGAATTTATGGGTTTCTCTGAAATGCTATATTTAAGATATCTGTTCCTTCGTTTCTGTGTTCAGATTTTAAAAATAAAGATTGCATGAAGCTACAACAAACAAGAATCAGTCTATGACTTTAATTTCCCAAAAGAGACTGAGAAATTCAAACAGAAGTCAAGGCAGGTTAGGACCACGCATCTGCTTTGATGGTATTTTCTATTTCCATCCAATGGGAACTCAAAACCAAGCTGAAGTGGGATAGGAGACATATCACAGAACACAAACCCCTTAAATAACTCTCTCCTTTCATCTAATTCCTCCTATTTTTTCATGGGTCTTTCCAGATCCTCCTTCATTTCATTGGTCCATATCACTCATTTTACCCTTTACACGTTTTCTAACTTGTGTTGCTATCTTCTTCTTCTTCTTTTTTTTTTTTTACTATCTTCTGTTTTATATTTATGGTTTATTTTCCTAAATATGTTCCAAAACCCCCCAGGACGTATGTGGCTCCTTCTTTCCACCAGTCTCCCCATCTGGAAGATGAGCATTTTCCATAGATGATGAGCATGATGATGACAGTGATGGTGGAATAGCATCTTGCCCAGCCCTTTACCCATCCCTCTATCTTCTTTCCATAGCCACTACTCCAACGAAACAGCTCAAAAACTCCTGGATGCTGCAGCCAAATGTCACTTTCACTCTCAGTAACATGTGACACTGTTGACAATTTCTTCCTTCCATTCAAATCTGCTCGGCTTGGCTTCTGTGGTGTGTCTTCCTGGCGTTCCTCCAGTCCCTCTGGACTTGTAAATTCAGTTACATCTTGGGCATACCCATTTGAAGGGCTCCTCATTACATCAAGATAAAACCGAAACTCCTTACTGGGGTGCACAAGGCAATTTATGACCTACTCACTGTTCATCTTTTCAGTCCCATCTCTCACCATTATCATCTCATACTATGACCCCAGACACCCTGCCCTACTTTTGGATCACAGTATTTGTCACCCTCGCATCTTGCCTGCTGAATTCCCATTCACTGGTGGACCTCACTTCCTCCAGGCCAAATGTGGGATAGACACCCCCCTTGCGTCTACCTTTTGCAGGCAGGTATGCCCCCCGAATGCATCATCAGACCAAGTGTAGCTGTCCGTTCTGTCTGCCCCATGTGTGTCTTGCTCAGAGCCATAATTCAGCACTTGACTCAAGAGTAAGCATCCAAGCTTCTTACCACCATTTGAGTGAAGGAGCTAGGAAAGGAACATTTAACTGTTTTCTTAACAACCAAAATAATGCTTTCCTATGTAGAGAAGATGAAATCTACCACCTCTCTATAATTGCAAACTGATGATGTCAGGGGACGGTGCTGGTGCAAGGACAGAGGATTCCGTCTAAGTGCTTGTCAATGACTGACTCTGGGGAAGCCGGAAGGCTCTGACTCTGTTCCCTAAATTCCCATACACTCTGCTCCAGGACTTCAAACCAGGTGCCAAGGGACATGATCTCATGGAGAGGGGACACAGGGGCTCTCAGGACTCTGCACCTGTCCCAGGACTTATCAAGTCCCGCACACGTGCCATCTCGAGTGCAATGTGGGAAAGAGAAGGCAGACTTCCACTGCCTACAAGGCTACAGGCCTCAGCCGTGAGGAAGACCGGGAGAGCAGGCCGTGATCTGAGCGGGGGGCTGCCGGGGTTCCCATCATCAAGCCACAGCGAGGGAGGGAATGGCTTTTCTTCATGAGGCTTCTACCTGCGGTGGCTCAGTGCTTGAGCAGGCAGCATCCATTTCTGGACCAGTTTCTTCATAATGACGCTCTTCGTGTGTTCCTCTGCAGTCACACCAGAGAGGGCCGTCCCAGGATGACTGTTCCTAAGGTGATCTGCGGTATTTTCTAAAATAGCTTGACGTGAACCAACCGGGTCAGAAAAATGCTAAGATTTGCATTTCCTTGAAATGTGACGCTATTTTTGAGCTTCTCATTGAAAAAAAAAAAAAAATTTTTTTTTTTTAAAACTGCAAGTAATTGAGTGGGAAGGAGCACACCAGCGGCGGCCCGCACTTAGGCACACGGTAACTGACCTGCCACGGAGCTGGGAGGCTGATGTTAGCAGCGGGGAAGCTGAGCCACGCTCTGTGTTTGCTCAGGGTCTCATACTATTTTTTCAAATGTCATGGGCTCAGCAAAACCCAAAACACATTTTCTCAGCACTTCGCTCTATTTTTCAGCCCATATGTATTCCGAGAGCAGTTTAATTCATATGTTTCTGATTTATTTACATGCAAGTCATCAGAATGTTGTTTTGTATGAACTATTTGATGTCCAGGAAGCCTGTTGAGCTTTGCCTTTGAGGGTTTTTTTCTTTCCCCTCCTTAGGATCAGGAACCGTGATTTGCAAATAGAAAAAAAAAAAGCTCATCAGAGACCCAATATTTTGAACCTCAAAGATTCAAATTTTGTTCAAAAGGTAGATGGCGTCAAGTCTGAGGACAATTCTTATAATCTGCCGACTCTGTATTTTCCAGGTCCTAACTGACACTGCCCTTCTTGATGGTACTAATGTCTTCCTTGTGGACATAAAAGTGCATGTTTGCAATGAATGAACAAGAACAGATCCTAAATAGAGGCGAAGAACTCTTCAAAGACTAAGTGAATGCCTTCTGGAACACGGTATCTGGGGTGGGGGCGGGGGGTAGGATGTGTCAGCATCTAGAGAGAGGGACATCGTAATCACCTTTCCAGGAGAATCCTCAGAAAAGGAGCACCAGCTTTCACCCCACTAGGGATATCACAGACATTCTCTTTTCTCAATTTATAAAAGTAACTCTGATTCAATCGTGATCTGAGAATTGTTTGCATACATTTAAAAAGCACTGCAACATTATTTTATAAATATTTCTCCCTTTGTAAGTAAACTGTAAACTTAAAAAAAAAAGAATACTAGTAATTTTTAGGACTTCTATGGAGTGAGTTAATTCGAGGATCTCTATATTCAGACTTTTGAAAGAGCAGGGGTTTTTTCTTAATAAATATTAAGATACCATGTATTAAGCACAGGTAGGAGGGCTTTTATCTTTTAGCATCATTGTGTCTACATAAACTCAGTCATTTTAAAAGATACTGTAGAATGTTGAATCAGATTTTAATAGCAGGGAATCTTTAAAAAAAGTTAATATATATATATATATATATATATATATAAAGACTGCCATCTCTGCAAATATGCCTAAATTTCAGTCTCCAAACCAAACTGATGCTGGGCAAGAAGCATATAGCTGGTCTCTAACACTATCACATACCTCTGCAGTGTGTCTCTAAAATGTAAACCCACATTTCCCATCGGACATTTTGTCCTCTCTTTGGGGAACAGATTAGAAATGTTGGTTTGTCTGAGCTAGGGCTGAAAGATTTTGACGTACACCACCTTTCAAAACTGAGATATCTCTCTTCCCCAAAACTCTTTTCCATTTTCCCATTTCAAAACCAGAATGGTGTTAGGGCTGGAAGATTCAAAAAGTCTTCTCACATCAAATATCTCTCCAGCACAGCTGCTGTTAAGTGACCCAACATGTCCAAAGACAGGCTCACAGCCTATACACTACATTTTTTTGCTATGAGTCCCCAAGTCTACATATTTCAGGAAAGCAAATTAAAAAAAAAAAAAAAATCACCAAAATGGACTTCTCAACACATCCAGGAGCAGCAGGTAGAAATGCTAAGTCTTCAGCTGTCAGGCTGAAGGATTTAAGGTTATACGCTGTGTCCAGTAAATATCAAGTAACTAAATACCCACTACTAAAACATGGGATGAAAGCAAATCAATTAACCACTAGTTGCTATGAATTCAAACATTGCTCAGAGGACAAAATTTTATTGAACTGTAGAAAGATTAGCAAATAACAAAATATAATAATTATCAAGACCAGAAAAATAAACCAGAATCCTTTAGCAAGTCAATTTGTATACTATAGAGAGAAAGCTTGGGCAAAAGGGGAAAAAAGCAGCTTCAGGCATGTATCTTAAGAAACAGTCAATACCACTGTAAAAAATATGGCCCGTTTTCTCAACACGGTGTATTTTACAGACATCTCTCCACAATTTAAATCAACAAATTTAAATTTTTACTTTTTACTACCTTTCCAAGGAGATCAACCCTCATGCAGAAATAAATATGAAGAAGTCAAATACTATACTTAGGTTTCAATAGGCGGCCGTCAGAACTAACAATTCATCTTACATTTTAAAACCTTTTGGGGAGGACATGTTTTGATCTGACCGGTCCTGGTGTGTTGGTTTTCAGTTTAAAGGACGGAAGACATTACTGCATGCACTCATGAGATACCACATTCTCTTTTTAAACTATATAAAGTCCTAATTGTGAGTAATATTTCGACATGCAATAGCTGAAGTGAAAAAGTCACAGCCTCATGGACTACCCATCTGCAGAACAGATTACGAGACATGTGAATTTGAGAGCATTATAGAAAAATGTTACTTGGAAAGCAAACATTTTCATGGGTAGCATTAAAAGTGTCTCTAATGTTCTTTTCCCCACTTTGCCTCTCTGTTCCCCAATACTAGACCTTCCCTTGGAAAACTCACAGATGCAACCCCTGCTGAGCAGCGGTAATGAGGAACCTCTGCCTGGGTACCCCCCACCGCTGCACACTCAGTAAGGGAGAAGTCAGTGCCTGTTGAGAGATGCGTCTCCCATCCTCTCCCTTCCGATGGGAGATGCTCACCCAGACCCTACACACGCCGTGTGCTCTTCCATTTGATGGCCTGAGATGGACAGGAAGACAGAACCTCAGAGAATTCCTGCCCCTATGTGACAGATGCTCAAGACAGATTCAAAGAGTTGTCCTCGATGAAACATACCCACACACAGTAATCTCAATCACGACCATTTTTCAGCGTCATTTCTGTGTTTAACGACCTGAACTAACAGCCATTTGAAAACATGTCCGGAGCTTCTGGAGGGAACCCGCTTCCCACCACCCCTTAGGTTTTGAACTTTAGTAGAATTCCGATCACTGATCACCTCCACAGGCTGATCTGCTCTGGGATTTTAACAGAAGTGGCGGGGGCGGTGGGGGGGGGGGTGTGCCAGGATGACAATTTTTGTTGTTGTTGTTGTTATTTGTTTTAATTGAAGATCCTTAATGTGGGCCACATGTTTCTGGCGGGACAGGGAAGTACAGAGGAGGCAGGGGCCAGGAATGCAAAGTGGTAGGGAGGTGGGGAGGGGGGAGAGAGAGGGGAAAGTGGGGAGGGGCTGGATGATGAAAAGACCAGTTCCACAAGCGAAGCACATTAGCAACCCAGAGTGGAAAGGGCCGGAAGGGAAACCCACCCACCTCACCCCTGCATTCATTCTATCAACCTGCAATTGCTGCGATCAAAACCATATGTCGGTTCTTCCAGATCTTTCTCACAGGACAAACATGCAAAGGGCCTCGGGCCTGGCGTTGCCATCAAATGGTAATTGATACCAGATGAGCCACAAAACAGCAAAGCACATGCAAACGGCAACCTCTCTGCTGCCCCCCCCACCTCCCCAGCCCCTGCTGGGCCCCTTGAGAGGGATGAAATTGCAGGTCCTGCCGGGCTAAGCGCCCTGCGCACCACGAAAAACAAGTGCAGGGCGCCTCCGGGAACCACCTGTAAATCTCGGGGAAGCGCGGCCGGCCAGCCGAGGGCTGGCCCAGAGAACAGGCCAAGGTGAAAGGTCGCTCCGGGTTAATGCCAGGTCATCGATCAGGGGGATGAAATGAGCACAGGTGTGAGGCAGATCACAGGCCTGCGAGCAGGGACCCACCTCCCCAGTCCCAGCGCACATCCGGCCTGGAGGATGGTGTTCCCACCACGCCACATCTGCCTTGCTCTCATCCTGCAAGGAAGATAGTGAGGAAGGAAAACCACTTCCCAATTACCAGGCAATTAGAAGAAATCTGTCCAGCTCCTTTTCTGAAGCTTTTTGTTTTGTTTTGTTTGCATCTCATTGTTCTCATTGACGGGGAGAAAAACAAAAATCCAGAAAACCTGCTGAGCTGGAGGTCCTGGCAATTGCTGGTTGGATGTAATACAGTAGGTACAAAAAAATGTCTCTTATTTCCACCGACACTGACAGAACTGCAAGTAGCGTACAGCTCTCGCCTCTGCATGTATATATTTTCTTATTAACTCGATCGGGCAGAAATTTGCAGAGATTTGTTTGGATTTAGAAGTCACAACAGAATGTCAGTTTTACAAACCGAGGCTCATTCTGTGGTGAAATGTACAGCCCTGGACCCCACCAATCAACGCACACGAGCTATTTGTTCCAATTCTCCTAGCAGCCGCTTCTGAACAAACAACTAACTTATTCTAAACACACGCAGTGGGTCTCATTTTCCTTCCTTCTGCCTATTCCATTATATGTGATATTTTAGTCTTACAGATCTTATGAAGTTTAAATATTTTCCAGATGGGACTAGGGGACACAGAACCCTGTAAACACTCTACGTTATAAAAAGGACCAACTGAATGCTTTGAAACAGAAGAGGAAAATGATAGAACCTACTTCTTTTGCAAGCTGTCTCACCTTGTAAGCCAACCACGCCAACCATAAAGGCGGGGGAGCAATTACCAATTTTCTTTTTCATTCCCCCAATTCTCAAGAACTGGTTGATTCACCCTCATTTAGGTCGTACCTATTTCTTTTTAATTAAAACACCCCCCACCCCAAAGATGATTTAAACTCCATTTACAATTCCATGCATCTCCATGGTAAGAAAGAAAACCCTGGTTTGTAGCCCAATGATAAATTCCACTGTCCCAGAAGGAAAATACATCAGGCCGATCAATCCCATCCGTTTGCCCAGATTCTCAGCAGACCTCTCCCCCTCTTTAAGTGTGATCACGGAAACCCTGAACACAGTGGTGTTCGCCAAGGACCCTCAGCCTAGAGGCAACCTAAGATCACTCGTGACGCCACTCAGCACTGATACAAAAGCAAAGGCAGTGAATCAACGAAGGGCAGGAAGGGAACGGGGTGGGGGGGGGGCGCAGATGAAAACGAAAGCTCTGGTGAGTGGCAGGGGGAGAAAGGAGCAGCGCAAAGCAAATGGGCAACACAGAAGCCAAAGCAGCGGAGTGGGGCTCAGCGGTGTCCAATCGGGCAGGCTCGGGAGACCCACTGCAGGAGACTCTGACCTTACCTCTGCCTTCCCTTGGAGGTCCAGTCAACATAACCCTGTATCTGAGCATCTGCCTTGTTTAAATTTCATCCTGTGGTGTTGTTTGCTGATTGGTCAGACATGGCTGACAGCATCAGAAGTGCGATCTGACAGACAAGGAGCTAGCAGGACCACAGCAGAGAGTTCCTAACGGGAGGGAGAGGGAACTTCATGCGGATACAGGGGAGTCGGGCCGCAGACATCTGCTGCGGGGCCTGGGGCTCGCCTCGGGGTGGGAGGGCCCAGGCTGAGGCTGGGAGGAGGGCACGGAGCAGGGGAGGTGGGCCCGCCACCCGGATGACCAAGCGCCAGGCTTCCCCTCGGCTGGGGCTGCATCTGGACCCCGTTCAGCAGCCTCCCCCGGCCACTCCCAGTTCCTGTCACCTACGGGGAATACAGCAGGCTGCTCTCCCTGGAAGCCTGCTTTCCGGAATAGAAGTGGGGGGCTCCTGGTTTGGGGTAGGGGAATTGTCCTTTCCTGTGTGTATTTTTCAACGTGTGTGACATTTTCCAAAGGACACGGAAGGTCCTCGGGAGAGGCGGGCTGACCACAGCATCTCATCTAGATGACTGCTGTGTAGAGGGATGGGCGCCCATGGAATGGGGTTCTTTGAGAGCAGGGAAGCAGAGGAGGACACGGGGAGTCCAAGGCTGAAGCTGTCTGGAAACAAGTGAAATTACTGCTGGAGAAACATGGAACAGAGAGAAAAGGAGGAAAAGAGCTTGAAAATGGGACAGGAGAGAGGAACCATCCCACCCCGGGTCAGGAAGGACAGGTCTTCACTGTGAGCCAAGCACCTTTTTCTTTCTAGGCCAGCAGGAGGCACTGAAAGTGACGGTGGTGAGCCACACAGATTGCCCTCTACTCACCCCAACTCCTAGCAGACAGACAGACAGACAGACACACAGAGCCCTGAACCAGTCAGTCTACAAGCCAACAAGGACAACTGAATTTACCTGCTGCAAATCTAGGACCATTCTCCCTCACCAATATGGATATGTAGGGTTTTTACCTTTAACTAAGGCTCAATCTTGAACACTGGTCTTCCTTTCCCCATTACTCAGAATCATGACTATGCAACTTGAGGGGAAAACGTTAGTACAATTTCAAAATCCAAGTAGAATTCCCCAATGCTCAACAAAAAAATTACATGCAAATTTCCTCTTTCCTAGTATTATTTGTTAGCAGAGTTTGGGGAAAGCTATCATGCTTTCAATAATAATTACAGAAGAAGAAAAGATAAAAGGTAAAGAGAGGTATGCCAGAATGATTTTAAAAAGAGATGGATGAAAGAGACAGGGAATGAGAGGAAAACAAGGCTGGAGAGATCAGGTTATTAAAACCAACCAATTATGTGGACAAAAACAGGAATAAGATGCTTTGGCTGAGGAGAAGGAAGGTTAATGCAATCAAGACTTAATGAATATTAACCCTTGAGTAACACCACCCCTGATCTAACATCCATTTGGAAGAGTAAAATGGCAGAACAGGGTAAAATAAATCCATCTGGCTTAAAACTGAAGAAAGATTCGAATCACCATGATCTTCACCTCCAAAAATGACAAGAAAGAAAAATCTCATTCCTTCCCATCATTTTGAAAACATAATTATGATAGAACTCATTTTTGAAATCAAGCTAGAAAGACACAGTGCTGAAATCTGAAGAGGTAAGACAAGGAAACCAGCATAAAGGAACTGTACAGAAAAATGAGCAACAGGCAGAAAAAGAAATGAATGTAAGGAAAACCACAGGGTTGATGTGAATGGAGGAAATTCTGGACAGAAAGAAGCCCAGGGAGAAAGAAGTGGCCAAGGGATCTGGATTTCATTCTGAGAAGAAAAATGAATGAAACACACTAGGCAGGAGTACAGAAACGACCGGACGAGAGAAAACAAATAAAAACACGGGAATGCGATATGAGGGTAAAAAGGGATAAATGTAACAATGCAAAAGACCAAACAAAATTTGGAAAAACAGAATACAGTTTGCTTCAAGCATAAAGTACTTTAGGATCTACCGAATTACCAACACAACGTTGCTAGAGGTATTCCATTTACAACACCATCACAGGCTGAGAAGACGATGTGAAAAAAAAGTCATGCATTGTTAGAATCCACTTTGTAACCTTAAAACATTTCCCTAATTCCCAGGATCTGTTTGCAATGCATGAGACAACAATAAAAATATGACACAAGGACCTCACTTTCCCCACAGTATTGTGTCTCACAGATGAACCTGTGCAAACGACCACTTTGTGACACTTTTCATATCTATGGTGTGCAAGCTACCTTTTCTCTTAAAGGAATATTCATGCAAGCACCTTGCCCAGACCAACAGAAATCTGACAGCCTTCATTCAAAATGCTGAAGTTACCCTGGAATCTGGGAACCAGATTATTTCAAAGATCAGTCAAGAAAATGTCACTGGAGGAGATGGCATTTCCAATGGGAGTCCTGAGAATTTCAGCAGCTTTTCAAGCTCCTGGCCTCATTTTTTTAACTCAGAAGAGGCGCAAGCGGGTTTCACTGATAAACCAATAATTGCATATTTGGGGGAGAAGTCTACAGCTCTGTAAATCAGATGACAGCCACTATCAGGTGCAGAGACACAATAAAAACAACATGGAAAGAAAATGTTTGCTCTCTCTGTCAGCCGTGATGTCAGTACCCATTAATAAATCTATCTGCTCAATCTACTCTTATTCATGTGGGACATCACCGATTTAAAGTAAAATAAATTATCTTTAATTAAATGGAATTGTCCTTTTCCTCCCGCTATCATCCCCAATTATTACATTCTAATCAGCCCTTTAGGGAGAGAGCACAAGAGCGGGCTGAAAGGCACAAGGACTCAAAACAATTCCTCTTTCTGTCAAGTGATGAAATTTTTATCTTAATTATTGGTTATAACTGTAATTTTGGGATATAAATAATGAGAACTATAAAAATTTTGTCATTTATGGGGGAAAACATGACATGGCCACTTCCAAAACTTCCTTGTACTTTTCTCCTCTGTGAAAACCTCAGAACTTAAAAGAAGCCATTCCAGACTGCTCAAATGCTCTATTTAAACCTAATCTATTACTTTTATTTCCAGCACAAAAGTGCCAGTTTTAATTAATACTTTAAAATATATAGCACTAATGGAATGCCAGCTCTGTTATTTTTAGGCTCTGAGGCTTTCCACAACTGGGATTACGGAATAGTATCGATTTATGTTTCAACTAGAACAGCACAGGCACGTTAACTATTAAGACATGTGCGTGTGTGCTAAGTCGCTTCAGTCCTGTTTGACTCTGCGACCCTATGGACCATAGCCTGCCAGAGAGGCTGATCTACTTACAAATATAGTGATTCCCTCCTGTCCCAATTCCTGGCTCCCCAACATCCCCCTTTTCTTTTTTTAAACTGCACCCAAATGCTAAGAAAAGTTAACACGTGTTTTAACCTAACAATCAGTAGGAAAAACCACCACACCACCAGTTCTCACTGATACAACGGTGCCCCAGCAAAGAAATGGTGAAATCAACAGGTAAGTGATGAAAGTATCTGAGTCTCCACTCCAAAGGCAGAGAGAGGAAATACTCTCCTGCCGGAAATAAAGAATAAATTTAGGTCAAATCTCTGCGTATATGTTGTGATGGTGCTCAAACCATCTTCCTCCCAAGTCACAGCTTGATTTTTGCTTGTTGTTTGTTTCACTGTGGACTTTGTGAGGACCGGGAGCTTTCTTTCAGTCCTCTTCATAAAGACAAAATTAACCACCGAAATTGGGAAATTTATCTTCTGTCTAGAATAAAGAGGTGGGGTATTGACTGTTTTCTGACTACTTAGTGTTACTTTTAAAAATGTATTTTTTTCAGGGTGTAGTACTGTTTTCATTTAGCATGCCTTTGAATTGCCGCCTACAGAAGTAAAAAAAGAAACCACAGCTATACAAGCCTGCTGACTTTCTTATAAAAGAACCAGTTTTAAACTTGTTTATACTACTGATTCCAAATGAATTCAAGATGGTGGCTAGTTAAAGAAAGAGAACTCATGCCAGGGAGTTTGATCAAAGAACTTCAATTCAGCAATGTTCAGTTTTAATTGACCACTAATTAAGCTACATTAGTCCAAGAAAGGTCTGTATCACTTTGAGTAATAAAGAAAAGAATTAATTTAACCCTGTGTCAGTCAGCTTTAGTAAATTCATCTGAAAGCAACTGCTCAAACGACAAGCATGAAAGAGGAGTTTAGTGTTAAATGCCAAAAGTGGTCTACAGAATTCAGAGAGCACCAGAGACTCAGTTTTCGACTGCATTTGTTACTTCGAGAGTGATGTCACCTTGCAGGTATAATTATCTTCATTACAGATACAAAGATGTCAGCTCCACTCCCCGGGTTGCAAAGGGTTGCTTTAAAATTGGATTCAAAACATGGCATCATACCAGCCACAGTTTTAACTTTCCTGTATTCTAGACAAAAATAGAGTGGATTTGCAAAATCATGAGAATTTTCAAAGGCTTGGAACTCTCCTTCTGGGAAAAGTGAGTTGAAGACTGGGGAGGAAAAAAAACAACTGCCATAATACCACCAGAAAAGCTCATTATAATTAGGGACCACGAGCTATGACAATGTGACAGAGCATTTAAAAGTCCATGCGTTAAAACAGTTCGTTTTTGAAAATCCAGTTGCAAAATTTTTATTTTTCCCACATATTGCCTATCACAAAATTTTATGCCTACCATTCTAAATTTTTATAAAAATCTCAGGAAGGAAAATAATAATAATAAAACTGCAAAAAACCCATTTTAGGGGTGAACGTCAAAATGTAAGACACTACTTTACAACTTGGTGTTTATGACTTAAAGTCCTTCCCATTAACTCAGAGGTGAATTCCCTATGGTCTTACGGCAAATATAAAAAAACAAAGTATGCTTACATTTTAAAAAATAAACCCAAATGTCAGTGGTACTCTGGCTTCTATTTTAGAGTAACAACCCCCATCTTCTATGGATGTAAGAATAGCATTGAATGCCATAAGGGCCAAACATTCTCAAAGAGGAATATCCTGTGGCCTCAACACACATTATATTTTGTCTTAATGATTTTGGCAACCAACAACTGCATTTTCTACAATAGAATTTAATGAATAACATTTTTTTCTACATTCTGCCAATACTCATTAAAATGCACTTGTTTGTGAAATGCAATAGCTAGCTATATGAAACCAAAATATTAATGCAAATTGGAATTTCTAAGTTTAAAGCCATATTTGCATAACAGGAACTAAACATGGTACAGGCTGAAAGGGTGCACAGAACACAAATGCCTCCTAATACCACAATTATCGCCAAGAGGAAGGATGGCTTGTGTCTACCATGAGAAGTTCAAGGACACAGCATCCGCCAGGACACCCCACTGTATAGGCTCCTGGGGCTTCCAACAAAAGGAGGGTGGGACAAGCTGCATTCATCTCATCTATGAATATGGTACAGGTGTAAGTCACAAACCCTCATTTCCCGTGCTTAACAACACGCTAGGGCTAGCCCACTATTACACATGGACATAACTGAAGAGCATTCCATACAATTCTGAATGTGCACAGTGAAGGAAGGTGGTCATCCTACCACCAACACTCACATTTCTCCAACTTAATGATGCAAAGGAATGAAAAGAGCTGTTTTTATTCATTCATTCATTCTACCAAAGATACCCTACTGGGCTATGGTGGATTGGAGGAATCTTAAGAAACACAACATTAAATAAAAGTTTTCAGTACATACTGGTTTGTTCAAGAAATATTATCTAAGCAGTCCACATGTTAATCTTTGAACCTGCCCTATCTAAATGACTGAAAGTTTGTCCGGAAGATACAAAGACTTCAAAACCATGAAATCAAGTTAGGGACTAAATGAGTGTTAAGCGATGAGACGTGCAGACTTTTTCACTTATTATAAAGATGTATTTGGATTATATGAATAAATACACATGATTATTTTTCTTTCAGTAAAATTCTACTTTGCACTAGAATAGCCAGAGCAAAGGTCTGAGCTCTCTAAATTCCGCAGAGGCCAGCTCTCAGGCAACATGCTACGTAAGAGTCTTGCCTAACTGTATATACAGGCATAGGCATGTCTGGTGCATGGGTGGCTCATTCATTTGGCTGTGTAAACATGTCTTGGTTGTTCACAATATGGTAACAAGTGTATGAAGATGCATTAAGACACAGTCCCTCTCATGGAGAACCTCTTATTCAGAGAAGGGTGATTCAAGGTCCCGACTGTGTACAGACAAAGGGCAGTATCCTTTATTTTTTTTCTTTTTTTTTTTTTATTAGTTGGAGGCCAATCACTTCACAACATTTCAGTGGGTTTTGTCATACATTGACATGAATCAGCCATGGAGGGCAGTATCCTTTAAAAAGTTTCTTTACATTAAGCTTTAAATTTACTTTTTAAATTTCTTTTAAACTTTTTATTTTGTATTGGGATACAGACGATTAATAAACAACACTGCAATAGTTTCAGATAAATAGTGAAGGGACTCAGCCATACATACTCAAGTATCCATTCTCCCCCAAGTGCCCCTTCTCTTCTAGACTGCCACATAGCACTGAGCCTAGGTCCATGTGCTATACAGTAGGTCCTTGCTGGTTATCCATTTTAAATATAAAACTTAAAAAAAAAGATAAACCCAGATGACATGCACATTCACTAGAATGTGAGGTAGCAGTAAACGATCCATTCTTTAACTTCAGATGTGTGCTGAACATAAAGCTATGAAAATTCATAAAAACACTGGAATACACAGCCGAGGTGCCTCGAGTTCTGTTATAATCCATATGATCTTGAGCAAGTGAGTTAATCCTGTAACACTATCATTTCCCAGACCAGCAATGTCCAAAGGAACCTTCTTCAATGACGCGAACGTTCTACATCTGGGCTGTCCAAAACAACGGCCACTAACCACCACATGCGACTTCCCAGCACATGAACTGTGGCCAGTATCACTGAGGAGCTGACTTGTCTATCCAGACTGCAAAATAGGTTAACAACATTTGGACCATTTATGTTACTGAGATGCAAGAAGGATTAAATTGGAAGGTGTTTCAGAAAGCAATCAGAAAGAACTGAGGCTTGCACGTGTGCTTTATTAAACATTAATTATTACTACAGTGAAGTATTTACTCAAAGCTTTGTTTCAGCTGTAAACCACTTTCCTAGTAATTATAGAAATTCACAGTAAAACTGATTTTTAGACTCCATACATATCTGAAAGATACCACAAAGCAGGCTCTCTGAATAACATTCCAAAAAAATGCATAAGCAAGCTGTACTTCTAAGAATATTCAGAGAGTGAAACTTGATCAGAAGAATGTTACTGAGAGTCCAACACAGATAATCGATGACTGATCAAAAGTAAAAGCAAGATCCATGCTTTTTCAAAGAGCTCTAACTTAGAGCAAATTTGCAATTAAAAAATTTACTATCTCCCAGAACCAGAAATACCCAAATCAATGAAATGATCATCAAAAGTGCTCATCTTTATTTCTTGCCTGACATACACATAAACATATTTACACATTTTCTTTTCCACTGTTCACTTTGAACACAGTCAACTCTAGGCAATAAACAGTAGAAATTCCACCAAAATAAATGTAAACTTAGGGCCATCTCATAAGATGGCTTCAGTTCTGACAGGCACAGTAAAACCCAAAGGCATCAATGTGATTTTACAGAACTGTGCTGCACTAGGCTAGTTAGGGAACACGAAGATTCTCAGTGCAGAGTCTGAGGACACGTGTGAGGCGAATTGAAATGGAACAGCCAATGGGCTGGGCAATCGTTGGAAGCACATTGTTGTCGTCGTTCTCTGTTGTTTAGTCACTACGTCGTGTCTGACTCTCTGGGACACCGCGGACTGTAGCCCGCCAGGCTCCTCTGTCCGTGGGGTTTCCCAGGCAAGAACCCTGGAGTGGGCTGCCACTTCCTTCGCCAGGGTCCCCAACCCAGGGACTGACCCCACGTCTTCTGCACTGGCAGATGGATTCTTTACCACCGAGGCACCAGGGAAGAGAGCACACCCGACACCACAGACAGACTCCCAACCCGAGCTGCCACCCCGCCGGCTGCCGGCTCCTCCTCCCGGAGCCCTGGAGAGCCGCGCTCGGCCCGCGGAGGAGACTGCGGGGCGGCAGTCACCGCCAGGCTTAGCAGCGCTCCCCACACCTTGGCACCTGAGACACGAGGTGTGCTTCTGGTTCCGCAAGTCGGCAGGTGTCAGACTGCCACCAGATACCGCCACCGTCCTCCCTGGGATGCGCGGGAAGGCGGTCAAGGTTGTAAAATCACGTCCCAGTCGCTGCCAAGCATTATCCGACACTGGTGGAAGCACAGCAGCGGCAGGAAGAGAGACCCCCAGTTGTGGGTGGAGACAGAAGCTGTGCTATTGGGAAAGCTGAACAGAAAGTCTTTAATGTGGGTTTTCATCTTTAAACTTTCCTTGGTCCAGAGGACCTGGTTAATGAGGCAAAAATATCCTTATTGCCAAAAATACTCAACTTTATTAGTTTTTTGACGCTTATTTATTTCCTTTTTATGTTCTGCAGAAAAAAATTAATGGTAAAAATGCTTTCCTTTTGGATGATTCCAATAAGCCAACAGTTATATACAATGAGAGAATTCAAGGTATTTTGAAAAGTAAGATATCAATATATGTTCAGGGTATGGAGAAATGCACCTTATTGACTCAACATATCTTAACAGTTGTTTGGAAGCCATTCCAGTTGATTCACAAATAATGTACTATATTTACCACATTGAAAATAAAATCTCGCATTTTCATGGTGCATGATGAAAATACCTGGGTAATACTGTAGTGTGTTATTCTAGAGAAGAGAGAATTGTTTGAGAAGAAAAGGAAAAGAGAAGAGAAGAAAGGAAAGGAGGGAAGAAAAAAGAAAAGAAAAGGAAAGAAAAGGAAGCTACCATCATTCATAAGGTGATTCACCATGCCAGGAATTAATTACTCAGGTCCAGGTATACTACTTGTAAATAGGCCTTCTCAGCCTCGGCATGAGCAGGGGCTGCCCTCTGCACTATGGGGCGACGGACGGCGTCACTGGCTTCCACCCCCTGAATGACATGCGCAAACTCTCACCCCACTCCTGTTGTGGGGACAATCACGAATTTTCCAGATACTGCCCTGTGTCCCCTGCGGGGGAGTGCCAGGGTCCCCAAAGATATCTACCTACAATCAGAGTATGCTGAATATCCACTTCCATTTTCATCAGTCTTCACGGAAACAATGGTCCTCACTACAAGTATCTTCCTTCAGTCAAACAAGAAAATATCCACTTGTATTCCTGACCCCTTCGTAAGTGACATTTTTATCTTTTGATCTTGTGGTGCTCATCAGTCCTAGCTTATTACTGGGAAACAAATAACCTATGTTCACTCTAGAACTTTTGGAACCATCTGTACTGTGATTTGATTATGTGATGGGAAATGTTTATTATTTTCCACAAATGTATTCTAAACAACAACCAAGATAATACAGTGTATGTAAATTTTTGATGAATAAGCAAGTTAATAAAATAATTGGCATTATCTATTACTGTCTAGTTATGTCATCTATCCATCTATCCAACCATCCATCTGTCCTTTCTCTGATCTGGCCATACATTTATCATCATAAAGGCTGTCATACTTTCAATTCTGATTGAGTTACACAGGTAAAAAGCCTAGGACCAGCCAAGGAGCTCAATCTACATAGCTCCCTATTGGCAATGCATCTGAGAAGGCATGATTATCTATAAATAATTCTGCATCGGGCCAGCTGTGTATTTTATACACCATATCATCCACTTCAAAATGTGAAACTATCCCAATACCTAAACTTGCCTGGGTTATTGTTAAATAGGTGACTGATCTCCTAACACATTCAAGATTCCAACACTGAGTGTCCTGAGAAGGTCATCATCAAAATAGCTCAACCAAACACATGTAGGACGCACCATCTCTTTCTAAATCAGGTTAAAATAGACCTGTCAAGGGATCCTGAAAAAATGTATGACAGATTTCCCAAACAAGTGCTAGCCTAGGCATAATTTGCTTAGGTGTAATTTGTTTCTCCTTTTTCATCTGTTTTTCTTTTTTTCATAATTTAAAAACAATGGAGGAAAAGGGCCATAAAACCAAAACTTCCTCCATAAGGAACAACTTAGTGTGGGTTTGCATTTTTCAGTGTCATAGCTGAAAGGTGAAAAAAAAAAAGTTGAGAGGTTAGGATCTCATAATGATTCATGTGAGTCATCCTTCTGGAGGTTAATTAAGTCAACTGAATCCTTAAAGGTTTTATTAGCAACTGACACTGGAAGTTGGGCCAAGAAGATCTGCTATTACATGAATTCTTTAAAAGGTAAATGCATTTAACAATCACGTATCTATTTCGAGCAGTTTCAGCTCCTTCCCTGCAAGCATGCAAGAGGTTTGCTGCGCTTTGCAACCTCTGGGAAGGACGATTACCAGATTCACATCAACATATCTAATTTTACAGTTACCTTATTTAAGTTTCTAATACGGCACAGGTCTTTTTCTCAGGTGTTAATAGAAAAATCAACTTTAAGTCACAACAGCTGTGATCCTTTTAAATATCACAGCTGTCATGAGTTGAAAATAACCAATTTGGGCACACAGATTTCTGCTGCAAATGTAACAAACTGAAAATATGATGGAATTTTATCTTTTACTCTCTCTGAAGCTTAATGTCTAATACAATAGTAGAGTAATAACTTACCTGCCTTAAAATACAACCAGGCCCCCATTTCTCTGCTGACCTAGCCAACAGATGGCTTTGAAAAAAGACAAAAAGGAACAGCATCTTAAAGATATACTCTGATGGAACTGTTGAATATGCTTAATTATGGAAACAGTATTAACTCTGGAAAGACAGAAGTTAAATAGCTATTACAAAAATTGAGAGTTCACTCATGTAAACATTTTGCTGTGAAGCCAGGGGGGAGATTAAGCGGGATCCATGCTACACATTAAGTGTTATTAGAACCTAGGAATTTAAATTATTACACAGGACAAAATCTAAACTCATATGAACAGTGTTGATTAGCATCTTCCAGGAGGAAATAATGGCATTTTAACCGCTTCTTTACAAACTCAAACTGCTGCTGCTGCTAAGTCACTTCAGTCGTGTCCGACTCTGTGTGACCCCATAGACGTCAGCCCACCAGGCTCCCCTGTCTCTGGGATTCTCCAGGCAAGAACACTGGAGTGGGTTGCCATTTCCTTCTCCAACAAACTCAAACTATCTCAGTCCAAATCTAATGTTATTACATTTCTAGGAACATAATGACATTCTCAAATAACCTAAAAAAGAAAAAAAAAAAGAATAGGGCATTATTTATTCCACTGACCTCAGAAAGTTTAGGTTTCTCTCTGTGAAGTTAATTGTGGACAATGAACACCCAAAAAATTCTAGAATCATATTCACCAACAATCATTGCCACCTATGCTCAGATGTTTGAAAAATGATTCTGCATGATGAAGAAGAGGAGGAAAAAAACTAAAGAAAAACACACATTTCAAACCAAACCACTGACAATGGTAGGTAACTTCTTGGTTTCAAACACTGACTCAATGTCTACCAAGCTCCTGGCCAATACATAACAAGAAAAGAAAATTCTCAAGGATTTTCAGCTCAGATCTGCAACCCTACCTAAATTAACTTGATATGCCCCTCTTCTTCTCTTCTTTCCCCTTACAGATTCACAAGGCAGAGATGACAAGTTGGTGCCACTTATAAACAGGCTCCCCAGGTGGCTCAGAAGTAAAGGATCTGCCTGCAATATGGGAGACCTGGGTTCGATCCCTGGGTTGGGAGGAGGGCATGGTAACCCACTTCAGTATTCTTGCCTGGAGAATCCCCATGGACAGAGGGGCCTGGCAGGCTACAGTCCATGGGGTCGCAGAGTTGGACAGGACTGAGTGACGAAGCACATACTTAAGCAGCGTCTACTAAAAAGCTGATACCCACACCCCCACCCTCCGCCATTCTGCTTAGGGAGGCTTAGTGCAGTTAGTACAGAAGAGCTCGACCATCCCCTATTATTTGCATATTAATTTCAAAGCTACATGAAAAACATTGTAGTCTTTTAATCACATCAACACACAAAAAGGCACTACAAAGTGAAACTACACTTGTTAAACATTTATCCCAACCCCCATGTCACACAAAGGAGGCCTAAGAAAACAGCATCCATCCGGCTCCTGTGTGTGGAGACTCCACTTCTGAATTGTAACAACAGGTGCAGAAATAATAATGTGCTGGGCAATCAACTTTTTTTCCTCTGATTTGTCAGTTTAGCTTAATAATGCCATCAGGAATGTAAACATTTCTGCAATTTATATTTAAAAGTCAATAAAATAATGGGGTACAGAATTTATCCTTTTTAATTTTTTAAGTAATACATTTGATTATTTTAATCACGTCAGTACTTAACTGGATGGGGTTTAAATATGCATGTAACATCAATTTAATTTGTTTTATTCGTGAGAAAAGCTATTGAGTAATACAGCATCATTCTCCTTAAAAAAAAAAAAAAAAAGAAGAAGAAGAAGAGCACACATTCTGGGGAAAAGGGAGTGTAGACACTCCACTTTTTGCTTCCTTTCTTGGAGATGAGATTCCAGGACCCTCCAAATGTCTTTCATTATGAGCATTAACAAATGGTACCTAAAGAGGTGAGAACCCAAGACGCAGACGATAAAAACAAGGAGTGTTTCCATCCTGTGGATAAACTTTCTTGAGGCTACAGAAACAGGACTGTGGTTGGTAAATGCATCAACTATTTTTAAAATGGTGTGAGAGGTTTTTTTTTCCCCCAACATAGCAATTCCCCCTTGAATAGGATCATTATTGGTGCAGTCATTCAGGACTCTATAATTCTCACCCTTAGGTTTGTGGAGGTGAAAGACCCAAGTCAAATGTTAGCCTCCACTCTTAACATCCCCTATTCATTTTCAGGTCAGCTACAATGGAAGCAGCTGGAATTCAACTCTCCCCACTCGGTCCTACCAATTACCTCAATGTGCCCTCTCTTCAGAGGAGTGTAATTTGGTCTCCAGGAAAGCACAGCTCTGGGTCCCTGGAGGGTGCCAAAGCCTGCATTTTTTCGGTGGAGGCTGAAATTAGACCATCATCTACACTCCTCCCACCCCTGACTTCTCAGGTGTTTGCAACCCACTCTTCATCCCCATTTGGAGGTGGGCTGCCTTTAAACAGGATATTCTCCCAAATAAAATGTTATAGGCATGGTGTCCCTTTCAAGTTACTCTTGAATAAAATGCCCCGATTAACATGTGCAGCTTTCTTGAAGAAATAAGAATTTGAAGACAACTCAGTATGGACTTGAGGCAACATGGAATGGAAAGACCCAAATATCAGCAATGTGAATGTTAAAAATTCTAATCAGAATATGGTATTGTGACATAAATACATCTGTTAATAAGAGGCTGTAGTTTGGAACCTAACTCCTAAATCCTCAGCACTGCAGAAAGGAGAGTCTCCAAAAGCTGAAATGCAGTCACACCTAAGTCTCAAACGACCTTCAAGCCCCAAACCTCAAGAACAGTTCTTCAGAAGAATAAATCTGTTTTGCTGAACAAAATGCAATAGTATCTGTATGCATTAAGATGATTCAATAAATGTGCCAAGTAGTTTATTACAGATGCTAAAATGTTCAAAAGCCTCCAACGAGTGAAGTTTTCTGAAAATTTCATGAATAGCTTTTTAGCAGATCACTTCATACTTCAAAATATAATTATTTCATACAAGTAGCTCTTTCAGTTTTGTGACTATTTCTCTGTGTTTCCTGATATACAGATACTTGTTTTTTTTTAAGGACTATGATGATTTCCTGAATAGATTATAAACATTTTATAAATACACAAGAGTCCCAAATCTTATTGTTGTAATCAATAAACTTTATCACATATAACTTTACCCTATGTCACTTGAGAGTTATATTTGAAGTACGAAGGGCTAATTTAAATCCCCAAATATACAGACTCTGAAAGACTTAAGTCTAAAATTACTGACTGTGAAAAATGAGCTCTTTTGTAACACTGATGATACTGGAGGAAAAAGGGGAAAGAGCCTAGTGGTCCTCTGTGTGTCTGTCCTGAGACTCTCAGTTACAGGTATTTGTTTGATATACAGAGCAAATACTTTCTTCCTGCATTTCTTTTAAGAGAAGAGTAAACCTGAATCCTAACAACTATTAAGACTGTCACAGCCTACCTACATGTCTTCATGGGATAAGATATAAAGATTTTTGTTAACGAATCTCCTGATGGCAGGTTGCTGACCGTATATACAGCCTGCACAGTGATTCTAAAGAAATGACACAAAAACATTTTTTTCCCCTCAGTGGCGTCACAGTGACAGAAGTTGCAAGTGGGCTTAAAAACACTCATGTAATACTGAGAATAATGAAACAGGACAACATCTAAAATCAAACTCTGCTAAAAGCCATTTATAAAATAAGTTACAAGGAAGAAATCACTAATTCTCAAGCCTCTGTAGTGGTATTGCAATTTCAGGTAAAAAAAAAAAAAGAACAAAAACAAAGCATACAACACACAAATAGGGAGAATAATACAAACCACACTTATAGTGGAACAGGAAACACAATTCTTCAGCACAACCTCCTGCAGATCAGTTGGAAAGGTATTTAAAGACTGCAACAGCTATCAGACCTCTTTTCCTGGCCACTTTTCTCCCTCAACCCTCTCCCCTCTGTGTTCCACTGTCCTTCCTCCTCATTCTCCTTGAAACAATGCCATCACCTAGAGCTCCAAGGATGCTTATCAATTATCAACATGATATTCAAAACGCTCAAACCTACCAGAAATTAGAGATTAAATAAAATTAACCAAATATGTAACTGGTCCATCTTTTCTAAGAAATTAGCCCCAGAGAAACGTTCAAACTGTGAATCACACGCAGCGATTTTTTGGAAATTTAATCAGAGGCAGAAGAACAAGATGTAGCCACAATATCAAGATTATGCGTCTGGTGAATTTTTTTTACCAACTTAAACCTACAGAACAAAATCAACACAATTTTCTCATAAGCAATCATGCACAGAAGGAAAAAAAGAAAAGCTTCATTGTTATTTTAAAATGAGTAAATTGCAATGCTTTATATTGTCAACCATCCTCCAAAATATGCTCACTTAAGGAAGTTTTTCCTGCATGCTTTTTTCTCTTTGGTATGTCCTGTTTTCTTGAATCAGTGGGGAACTGAAAAATTATATTAGAACCTAAGCAAATTTTTGCTCTGTAATAGTAGCTAAACAATCATTTTTTAAACTAATGCATTTATACCAGCTAGTTTCATTTATAATCATGGTTCTGAAAATAGTAAGTCTATGAAATAGCTTCCAAAAATACTAAATGGAATTTACATAGTTGATATACTACTGAAAACTTTAAAACCTAGTTCCTACCTGCATGAGGCTACCGGGACCAACTGTGAGGTTTACAAAGAAAGGGAGATATGTAAAATGCACTGGAAAATATTATTACTGGTGCTATTTAGATATTAAGCTTCCTATGTTAGCACTTCCTGTGGTACCTTAAAAAAAAAAAAAAAAGAAAGCTAAACACTTCATATCCTGATTTTTAGCTTCAAACAATTTAGGTGGCTGAGATTTTGATTTATTCAGAGAAAAACTTTCTCCTAAGAACATATTCCCAACTGAGAGATTTGGGAATTAAAATGTTCCTTTTTTTCCATCTTAGCGAGGAATCATGAAATTATTTTATTTTTTTGCCCTCGATATCAGAAAAAATGAACACCCATCCTCCTCTCTCAACTTTATGGAGTTGAAAAGCTTTATCCTGTGACCAACAGTCAGAATATAAAGCTCATTACCATTCACTTTCTGAGATTTGATGACTTGACAAATAACTATTTCAAAACAACTAGTTTGAAACATGGTTTGAAGCTTGTTAGTATAAAGCGAAAAGAGCAATTACAATAATTACAGGTTTCTCTATACCGTTTAACACATGCACACGCTAGTGAGCGCTGATGATGCGATCTTAAATTACCATTAGCAGGAAATTTCGCCACTTTTGTTTTCAATTTCATTTGCCATAATTTTATCTTTGTGGAACTGCTTTATTTTTAGATGGGTGGAATCTGACCAAATACTTACTTATTAAAATTCTTATTCAATGAATAAGAATATGTAAGCAATTATAAAAATCAAAATGTAGAACTAAAACTATACTTATGGTGGACCAGGTAACGTCTGATACTGCTGTCCACGAGGACAGACATAGTGAAATAATCTGATAGATCCTTATACTCAGAGCTCTTAAAAGAAACTGTACTGATTTTCTCTGCAAAAATCCTCTCTCCCATAGTTAAGTAGTAGTGCTTTCAAATTTTTTATTTAGCTGAGAATGGAATCTATTTGTTTTGAAACCCCTCATCCACAGAGAAAAGAAATCACACAATTCATGTTGGTCAAAGTCATTAAACTCTCACCTGAAGAGGAGTTAATCTTTTTTAAAAAAAATTACACTCCGGTTTATATTCAAGATTTAGCCTTTGATAGATCTAGGGTTATGATCTTTTTTTTTTTTTGGTAGGTTTTGACTTCTGAAGTCCCCAGTTCAGGACAGGATCAATATTTTACAGAAAGAAGGAAATAATATGTTGTGGGGCTATGGTCATGGAAACACTTCATAACTGAAGGTAATAGAAAATCCACATTTTTCTTTGTTTGTTCTAAAATATTACTGATTATACTGCTTCCCTTGCTGGGGAGTTAGAGGAAAACTGATTTTGCAAACCCTATACGTAGTTGCCAGTTCAAAAAAGAAGAAATCAGAACGGCTGTAATGCTTAATTGTACTCTTTCCACAACCTAAAATCACAGTGTTTTGGAATGATTTTACATTTTTCTTCTTTTGTTTATTCACAGGGAAAACCTGCTTCCTCTGGCCTCTCTCAGTTCAGAGAGTTCAAACTGAATTTAAACAAGTAATTGACTTGTCACTGGGAAAAAAAAGAAGGAATTCAGTGCTGTTCAGTCTTCAGCGGGAAGCTTGTGGAACAAATAGCTGATCACACTTAACTCCAACCATTTAGGTTAAAACACACGTTGGTCATCAGAGCACATCCCCACAGAAATGCATGGATACACAAACCCCAAACAACAAACAAAACTCAAGAAATGTATAAAGTCTTTTCGATAGGCATTTTGAACAATTAACGCATGGCATACACAATCTCCACAAGATGTCTGGCACCAAATCAAAAGCCGCTGAATGCAGAATTAGAGCCAGTACAATACACACTGTAGAATAAACAAAAATCTGCTTCTCCAGTGTATGCATGAGGCAAGTTTAAAAAATGGTATAGAGCTGGCTCCATCCAAGAACACACACAACTGGACCTTGTTGCCTGTTTCTTAAAGCTAAAATGCAGAACTGGTAAGCATCCGTGGTTTCAAATGCTTTCTCCTGTTGTTCCAAATGGCTATTTTTTTCTAACTACAATGTATGTACAATTTGCCTCTTTCTAGTGTTTGAATCAATAGAGATACACATCACCAGATTTGTTTTTAATAAGAGCCTTAAAACAGTGCCTATAAATACATTTCCTGTGACAGAGCGATCTTGATTTTATGAGTACCATCCTCTCAAAAAAAAAAAAATCTAACAACCAAAATATTTGGCAACTGAGAGGGCATATTAGTGATATGATGTCATATTCAGCATTTTCTTATGATAGAGGCAACTGGCAAGCTGTGGGAATGGGAACACATATTTTTAAAAATTCCTTTTGGCTAAAAGAGTGTTAAAATGTCCAAAACTTCAACTAAAACGTCAGTTCAGACATTTCAGATGCAAAATTAACAATTTAACATATAAAAAAATCATATCATTGGTAATTCCTAAAGATTAAAAACTCTGGAAAATTATATTCATTGCAGTATTCTTATAATACATAAGGGTCATATAATCCCTGAATCTATTTTATCTCTATCTGAGATGTTTTTTCTTACTGACTGTGATAACATCACT